>NC_067489.1:70636951-70834050 GCF_947179515.1 Apodemus sylvaticus
AAGATGGAGTTTTTAATTTTTAAGTAAAGAAATAACATTTATTAATGTATTTATTATGGGCAGGGCACAGGTGCCAGTTCATATGAGGAAGGGAACTTATGAGAATTCGTTCTCTTTCCACCTTGTGGGTCCTGGGGACTGAACTCGGATTGTCAGGCTTGGTGGCAAGCACTTGTACCCACTGAGCTATCTTGCCGGCCCAGAGCTTTCTTTTTTAAAGACTGTTTGCTCTGTAGGCCAAACTGGAGCTCACCGTTTTCCTGCCTCAGTCTTGTAAGTAGGGAGAACACAGAACTGAGCAGCCGCCATCGGGCTTGGAGAATTAAAAAAAAAAACAAAAAAACAAATGCTAATATGGTCGAAGTGTTGCCCTAAAATATCCCACCCGTTGTGCCCCATGATGCCTTGCCCCCTAGGCCTTGCAGCCAAACAGCTCTGGTAGGTGCTGTCCCACCTGCTAGGCGCGTGATTCTGTCACACCCTGTGTGACTTCTGTAGTCAGCCTGAATGAGGCTGACTCTTCTCAAGACAGGGTGACCGGCTGGCCCAGCAGTGTCCCCACCACCTGCTTTCCGGAACGGGGTGCGGAGACTCCGGCGGCTCCCGGCAGGTACGTCCGCCCCGTCCTCACCTGCTCTGCGCCGAGCCACGGCTTCTCTCTGTCCCGCGTGTTCCGATGGTGAAAACCACGTGGGCAGCAGGCTCCGCCTCCCCAGAGGACCCCAGGCGGCTGGACAGCGGAGGCAGGAGCAGGGTCCCCGAGAACCGTCTCCGGATCACACCCCCGCTCACAGGGGCCGCTCCGGGGTCCACGGGCTCCCGGACTCGCTGGGGAGACAGAAGGAAGTCACGCACGTCCCCGAACCCTGAGCGTCACAGATCTCTCACCAGCCTGCTTTCCCCACGGTCGGGGCCTCTGTTCCCGCGTGTGGGACCGGGGTGTGTGCCTGGCTGTTATGGCTTTGCTGCATTTTTTTAGAGTCAGTTTATTTGTGTGGGAGCATATACAGGCTCCAGTCCACAAGCCGACGTCAGGGGACAACTGTCCTTCCAGCCAGTGTCCCTCCCCCACCCCACCTCCGTCACACTGCCCCACCCTGAAACATCACGTCGCTCGCTAAGGGACTTTTTTTTTTTTTTTGTCTCCATCGTTTGCGGTGCTGGGACTACAACGTGTCCCTCACTCATGGCTACGAGGTGCTGAGATTTGAACACAGGGCCCTGGGAGCCAGGAGCCACACCCCAGCTGCCTCTGGGCCTCGACTGGAAGGGAACGGGGAGCTGTCCAGTGCTGACCGCCGCGGGCTGCACAATCACCAGCCTTCTCAGTGCCAGGAAGGCGGCCCGGTTCTTAAAGGTCTATCTCCAGCATCAGAAGAGTAAGTGGGGAAACTGAGGCCCGAGACCATAGCCTCAGGACCCGCGCATATCCGACAGTGGAAGAGGGCGAGAACAGAGAGCGGCTAAACCTGAGGAACCTACCTACCCTCTGACGCAGGCTTAATTGACTGCTGTGGGACTCGCGTCCTTCCGGCTCCGCAGAGGGCCTGGGCATGGGGCCAGGGGAATGCCTGGAGCCAGACTCACTTTTCAGTATTTTATTCTTGGAATATTATTTTATTTTATTTTATTTTATTTTGTTTTGTTTTTCAAGCAGGGTTTCTCTGTGTAGCCTTGGTTGTCCTGGAACTCACTCTGTAGACCAGGCTGGCCTCAGATTCTTAGACATCTGCCTGCCTCTGCCTCCTGAGTGCTGGGATTCAAGGCATTTGCCACCAGCACTCAGCTTTATTTTAAGAATATTTTAGTTTAGAAAATATGGGCCTGTGAGATGGCTTAGCAGATGCAGGAGCTTGCCCCCAATCCTGGAGACTTGAGCTCATCCCCTGTTATTCTCAGGACAGGAGCGACCTGCACGTTGTTGTCTGACATCTGCACTGATGCACAGACACGAAGTAAACAAGTAAAATATAATTTAAACATTACATTAGAACGCAGGAAACGTCTACAGAGATGGCTCAGTGGGTGAAGGTGTTTGGCCCTGAGCCTCACGACCTGACTCCCATGTCTAGGTCCCACACAGTGAAAGGAGAGAGCTGACTCCCACAAATTGTCGCACCAAGGCACCTCACCATCACCACACGATAACTAAATAAATTAATATTTTTAAAAGGGTTGGGCATGGGGCTGGAGAGATGGCTCAGCGGTTAAGAGCACTGACTGCTCTTCCAGAGGTCCTGAGTTCAAATCCCAGCAAACGCATGGTGGCTCACAACCATCCCTAATGAGATCTGACGCCCTCTTCTGGAGTGTCTGAAGACAGCTACAGTGTACTCACATATAATAAATACATTAAAAAAAAAAAAAGGGCTGGGCGTGACAGCATAAGACTAATTCTCAGTGATTCTGCCTGATCTATACAGCAAGTTCCAGGCCAGCCATGGCTGCACAGTGAGAGTCCATCTCAAAAGTAAATAGGTAATTTCACTCATTTCAAAGGCTGTGTGTCCAGCAGCTGCTCAGCCTGTCCGTCAGTCAGCCTGTCCATCAGTCAGCCTGTCCGTCAGTCAGCCTGTCCGTCAGTCAGCCTGTCCGTCAGTCATCCTGTCCATCAATCATCCTGTCCATCAGTCAGCCTGTCCGTCAGTCAGCCTGTCCGTCAGTCAGCCTGTCCGTCAGTCAGCCTGTCCGTCAGTCAGCCTGTCCGTCAGTCTCCCTCGCTAGAGCTGCCAGCTCCACAGAGAGCCTTGTGCTCCCCTCCTCTCAGCTGCCGTCCAGCCTGGGCACACATCCCAAGCACCTCACAGCTGCTCGTGCTCCTTCCCCAGCAGAGCCCTGGGCCCCGCCCCCCAGCAGCACACAGAACAGGCAAGAGCCTCAGCTTTGGGTCCCAGAACTCAGGAGGTGGGGCTGTAGGCATCAGGAGGCTAAGGTTATATTTGGCTGCATTCAAAGTTTGAGGCCAGCCTGGATTACATGAGACCCTGTTTCACTGTAAGAAAAGTTTCTCTCTCTCTCTCTCTCTCTCTCTCTCTCTCTCTCTCTCTCTCTCTCTCTCACACACACACACACACAGAGAGAGAGAGAGAGAGAGAGAGACTGAGACAGAGACACACACCGAGGAACCATAAATCTGAAATGAATGAGGGCAGAGGGCCTGGAGAGACAGCGCCGTGGTTTCCCGTGTGCAGAGGCAGCGGGAAAGCAGGGTTCTGTGACTCCCGGTTCAGGGCATTGATCGCCCTCTCCTGGCCTGAGTAGGCCCTGACCTATGTGGTACACAGACAAACCATTCAGGCAGAAACCCAGTACACAAAATAATAAAAACATGCCGGGCACGGTGATGCACACCTGTAATCCCAGCACTCTGGGAGGATTTCTGAATTCGAGGCCAGCCTGGTCTACAGAGTGCGATCCAGGACAGGCAGGGCAACACAAAGAAACCCTGTCTCGAAAAAACAAAATAATAATAATAAAACATTTTTAGGGCTGGAGAGAGGGCTCAGCGGTTAAGAGCACTGGCTGCTCTTCCAGAGGTCCTGAGTTCAACTCTTGGCAACCATCTGTACTGGGACTCAATGTCCTTTTTCTGGTGTGTCTGAAGACAGCAACAGTATACTCATATTAAATAAATAAATAAATACATAAGTAAATAAGTCTTTAAAATCACTTTTTGTAATGAATGAAAGCTGTCCTGCATTCAGGCCCTGGGCCAGGGGAGCCTCGCTGTTCCTAAGCCCGCCCTGTGAGCTCGTGCGGGGCATCCCTGGCCTTTCCAGAGCAGGGGCCTCAGGTCGCAGCTCCTGACTACTCACCTCAGTCAACAGGAAGGACAGGGATGTGCCACTCCGCCTCATGGTGCAGGCTTCTGAGATGACAGAGGGATCAGTGAGACGGGGTTCCAGTCACTTGCTGAGCCACCCCGCACCCCAGAGCCGAGAGCCACACCAGTAAAGCAGCGAAGTCACAGCTGCCCGGCGAGGCTGCTGTGGGTACCCAGACCCTGCCCGAGCTCCTAGAACCCTGGGTCCGGGTCACCTGGGAAGGCCATTAAGCTCCCAGACGGACCCCTGCACTTTGTGGGGTTTTGAGACCCGAGTTTCCCCAGAGGTAGGACTGTCTCACACTGACACAGACGTGGTACTTACTTCAAGCTGCTCTTGTGAAGACCCGTGCAGTGAGTGTGCTCTGTCACCTCCCCGGGACCAGAGGACAGACGGTCCTGTCCCAGCTGGGTCCTCTGAGTACTAGACCCGACCTGAGCCAGGAGGCACCCTCAGGATTGGAGGAGGGGGCAAGTGCAGGGTGATCACAAGGGCAGGGAGGTGTGTGTGCCCAAAACAGGGCGGAGCAGGTGGGGGGAGGGGAGGAGAGGGGAGGGGAGGGGTGAGTGGCCAGGCAGAAGGTTTAATTGTTAATGTGTTTACACCTGACAGAGGACAGAAATCGCCCGAGACTGAGGCATTGCCTTAGGATTTAAAGCGTTCTAATCAAGGTACCGCAGGGCTCTAGGAAAGCTAGCCCACTGTGCTGTGCTGGCCCAGGCAGTTGGCGACCTTCTCTAGGCAAACTTTACCCACAAGTTAGCGCTGCAATCAGAACCGAGAAAGCCGGCGAGCTGGGACGGGAAGACGGAGCGTGGCCTGGGCCCTGAGGACCTTGAAGCCATTCCAGTCTGTGGCTGTGAAGCAAGTTAATGTTTCACAGTACACCCCTCCCCCGCAGGCCGGCCAGGAGACCTCTCACCACCTACTCCCGTGGTCACCAAAGCGTGACCTGCCGTGGGGGTGGAGGTCACTTCTACCTGTTGTCAAACATCACAGCAGCTAGGGAGAGCCCCCCCCCCACACACACACACACCCGCACTGAAGAGCGGGTCCTGTCTCATCCTCTGCTGGAGACACCAGTAGCATTGTGGAAAGGTGGGCTATCTGGAGGGTCCCCAGCCTGAGCCTCAGCCACTGAGGGAGGGGAGGAGAACAGGGTGTGGAGAGCAGAGGCAGCCCCTCCTTCATCCCCTGACCCCTGTACAGTCCACTTGGTACCTCCTGTCCCCAAGGTTTTGAAGCTTGTGGGAAAACTGAGCTGCTTCCGGCAGAGGGAAGCCCCTCTTCCCTTCACAGTCAGTTAGGCCTCGATGTCTTCAACGGGAACCGAGCCCATCCTCTCCTGCCGTCGGGCCTCTGCTCCCACTGTGTGGGTGTGCGTCACCAAGCCCGGCAGTGTGGGCTTTCCCAGGCTGCCTCCCACCAGGTTAGATCATCCCGGTCCTTAGAGAGTGGCCTCTGTCCTGCCAGGACACTGGGTCACCCAAGTCCTGGCGGGTGAGGGCAGCAGCCCTGCCCTCTGACCCTGAAATGACACCCTCTGATTGTCACCCCTCCGGAAAGCAGACACAGGGTCAACAGTGTGACTCTGGATTAAGGCAAAGAGGGGCTCAACCCGTGACTCAGGAAGCAGCTCTGAAGGATTGTAAGGACTTTATTTAGTTACTTTATGTTTATTTAGTTTTATTTTTTTAATGTGTTTTGCATTATGCATGTGTGACTGTGTATCACCTGTGAGTCTGGTGACTGCAGAAGCCAAATGACGCCACCGGATCCCGTGGGACTGAAATTACTGATGGTGATGAGGTTACATGTGGGTGCTGGAGACAGAGCCCTGGTCCTCTAAAAAAGCAGCCATTGAACCATCTCTCCAGTTCTTCCCCCACCCCAATTTTTTTTTCCTAAAGACAGAGTCTCATATAGCCCAGGCTGATCTCAAACCCCATATGTAGCTCAGGGTGGACTTGAACACATGATCCTCCTGTCTCCGCGTCCCAAGTGCAGGGATGACAAGTGTGGTCCATCACCTGCATTAATTTCCGACTGGGTACCAGCTGTGCGGGCAGACTGCCTGAAACTCCGTGGCGCCAGCCGTCCTCCTGGCCGCTTAGCCCCAGGTTTCCAGACACTGCTTTTCCCAGGTGTCGCCCCCACCACATCTCTAGGCCTCTGAGAGTCACTACTGTAGGCGGTCAGCAAATGGTAGCCTCTGGTTCACACTGCCCTAGAAGAGGAACACGCATGGATTAGCATTAGGCACCACAGGGCTTTACTGCAGGGGGATGTCTACTAGGAAGTCAGAAGCCCCAGCCCTGCCTGTACCCATCTCACCATAGATACCGTATCCAGATTATGAAAAGGTGGGGCCTCTCGATTGGAATGTCTCACGGCGATGAGCACAGAGCCAATGAGGAAGACAGACAGAAGCAGACACACAACGATCACCACACCGGGGTTCCTGTGTGATGTGGGGATCCAGAGGTTGCCTGCATCTGGGAAGAGGAAGGGGTCAGCCCTGGCCACAGCCACGCCCCAGCCCCTCACTGGGGGATTCTAGGCAGGGCTCCACCCCTGAGCCACGCCCCCAGCCCTCACTGGGGGATTCTAAGCAGGGCTCCACCCCTGAGCCACGCCCCCAGCCCTCACTGGGGGATTCTAGGCAGGGCTCCACCCCTGAGCCACGCCCCCAGCCCTCACTGGGGGATTCTAGGCAGGGCTCCTTCCCTGAGCCACGCCCCCAGCCCTCACTGAGGAATTCTAGGCAGGGCTCCACCCCTGAGCCACGCCCCCAGCCCTCACTGGAGGATTCTAGGCAGGGCTCCACCCCTGAACCACGCCCCCAACCCCTCACGGGAGGATTCTAGGCAGGGGCTCCACCCCTGAACCACGCCCCCAACCCCTCACTGGAGGATTCTAGGCAGGGGCTCCTTCCCTGAGCCACGCCCCCAGCCCTCACTGGAGGATTCTAGGCAGGGCTCCACCCCAGAACTACGCCCTCAGCCCCTCACTGGAGGATTCTAGGCAGGGGCTCCACCCCTAAGACACTCCAGGGCCTTTATTGTTTATAAACAAGTATATATTTCATGCAGGTTTTTCATTCTCTTTTCTTTCTTCCTTTTTCTCTCCTTGCCCTCTTCCTCTTCTTCTTACCCTCCTCCTCTTCGTCCTCCTCCTGTTCCCCCTCTTCTGTTTAATTTTTTGAGACAGGGTTTCTGGCCCTGACTGTCCTAGAACTCACAGTGCAGACCAGGCTGGCAGGCTGTCCAGGAACTCACAGAGATCCTCCTGCCTCTGCCCGAGCGCTGAACCACCATCTCCCTGCTTGGTTTCCTTTTTTATTTTCTTTTCCCTCCCATCCTCTTGGTTTTCTTTTAAAAGAAATGTGGCCTGGGTTGGTCGCAAACTTGAGGCCATCCTCCTGCCTCCTGCTCACAGCGTTAGGAACACAGCACTGGGCCACCACACACAGCGACAGCTAGACAGTGGAACCTGTTTTCCTGCAGGTGACCATGTCCTCAGGAGCCAGCTCACACTAGTAAGCTACTAAGGCTGCAGACGCAGTAAGGCGTGGCGGGCCAACCCACACTTCCTGGTCTGTGTCGCCACCTGCTGACTGGTTCCAGAACTGCTGCCAGGTTTCAGCCAGTCTTCACACTCACCCTGGCCGGAGCTGGACGCAGTGGGCGAGCCTTGTGGAGCCAAGTTCGTGGACTGGGACATGGTGGTCGGCTGGGAACTGGGGAGCCCAGAGGTGGGGAGAGAGGCTGTGGGGTCTAGCGGGGATATGGTTTCCAGACTTGAGGTAGACTCAGGAGTTGCCTCGGGACTTGGGGAGGCGGGGTCAGAGGTTGCATCTGGACTTGGGGAGGCGGGGTCAGAGGTTGCATCTGGATTTGGGGAGGCGGGGTCAGAGGTTGCATCTAGACTTGGGGAGGGGTCATGGTTTGTTTCTGAACATATTGCCTCCCAGAATAGTGTAAATGCAACACCTGAAAGAAAAACAAAACAAAAAACAAAAAAACCAAGATGCGGATGTGTGTCTGAAGCTTGCCTGGCTGGAGCGGCGCTCAGGAGTCCATCTCGGCCCCTGGTCAGCCAAGGCCTTGCAGTCTTACCCGTGGCTGAACACGAACTCTCAGTCCAGCCGGCCAGTGGCCCGGCCCGCCCGATGCAACCCTGTCTGACTCCACGGAGCTGGGCTCGGAGCGCCACCTCTTACAACTCAGTCACTGACTACCTGTGACTTCCGCTTTCCGGAAGGGTGGGACGTTACTCAACTCTGCCCCTCCCTCGGGTGCAGGCACCACCTCCCCGTCCAGAACTTTCTAGAACCCTGGGAACCGGGAAGCCCTGACCTGAACTAGGACTTGAACTCTGCCCTCGAATGCTTGCCACACCCTCTGCCGCCGAGGCACGCCCACCTTTGCCAACTCCAGGATTCAGGTCTCTGAGGCTCGCCATCCTCTCTCTGGCTGGCCTTCCCTCCCCCATCCCGGAGATGTTCAGAGGCTGTGGAAACCGTTCCTGCTCTTCCTCCTACCTCGACTTCCTTCCAGATCCAGGTGACTCCACCCAGGTGTGCAGGGCACAGGGCATCGGCTGCTGCCAGCCCACGCCTCGCCCCACACAGCAGATATGAGGAAGTAACACTTAGGTGCGGGAAGGGGTGCTGAACAAGCCTCCCACACCCCGGTCTCCAGGCCCTGTGCAAAGGAATCTGAGGATGCGAGTCCACGTTGACTCGGATGCCAGAGTGGACCCCAAGTCGAGCCAGGACTTTGTTAGCCAGCAGTTAATTAGGGTTTTAAGTGATGAAACAGGAGGTGGTGGCAATCTCCAGTCCTACTAAGTACCTAGCACCAAGTAGGTCTTCATAATTTCCTGGAAAAGTTAAACAGGAAGGAGAATCGAGCCTGGCCTTCAGTCCTGCACACGGGAGGCAGAGGCAAGCTAATCTCTGAGTTCGAGGCCAGCCTGGTCTACAGAGCAAATTCCAGGACAGCCAGGGCTACACAGAGAAACCCTGTCTCGAAAAACACCACAAAAAGAAAAGAAAAGGAAAGTCGAGGTGTTTCAGCAATGTGCCAGGCGTTGGACTTTCCCTCGGTCTCTGAGATGGGAGCGGGAAGGTGTGGCTGTGTCACTTGTCCCTAACAGGGTCGTACGCAGGCTGGAGCCTGCCTGGGCTTCCAGGGATGACTGTGGGACTTTCGGAATAAAACCGTCCTCTACAATAAATCAACCGTCTAAAGAAGTAGCTGGAGATGAAGTCCCGCACCACGACCTCCTAAAGGGACCAGGGACAGCGAATGAACAGAGTGAGCCCGGATCCCTGGCCTTCCGCACGGCGTGAGCGGGGAGTAGGTCCTCACCACTCTCTGGGTGGAGTGGGACTGTGCCACAAGTCCCTGAAGTGTCCCTGAAGCCACCGGCTTCTGCGTCACCCGGATGACCCTAAGGGATTGGTACCCACCCTACGGGATCTGGGAGGGAAGGGGAGGGAAGGCTTTGAACCCCGGTCCCGCGGTCCCCCGGAGCCACTCCCTTTCCCTCCACCAGCCTACCTGTGTAAGCAAGGACGACGGAGGGGTCGGCGGGTCTCGCGAGCAGCAGCAGAGCCAGCGCCAGGGCCAGCAGCCGGGAGCCCGCCATTCCTGCGGTCCGCGCCGGCGGCAGGTGCGCGCCCCGGGTGGCAGCGCCTGGCTCGCGCGCGGCCCCTGCCGGCGGACCGCGGGATAGCGGGCTGCGCGGGCTCGGGGTTCCCCCGCGGCACCCCAGCGCCCCCTCGGCACTGTGCTCCTGAGGCTTCCAACATTGCCTCGGGACAATAACGGTGGCCCCTGTCCCAGACACCCGGGGACACCCCTCTATGGCTGCCCCAAACCTGACTTGAATACCCGTGTCCCTCGGGCCGCCAGGCTCCTCTAGGTGGGACTTGGGGATGCCCCCCTGCCTCTCCCTCCGGCTCACCTAGGTGGGGATGCCTCCTCGGGTGCCTCACTGCACCGGGATGCAGCCAGAACCTTCCAGCGCTTTCGAAAGGAGGCGCTCTCGCCAAGCCGGCTGGTCCCTGCCAGATTGGGTCTCACGGTTTGTTGTTAATCTTTGTTTGTTTGGGGGGGGTTGTTTTTGTTTTTGTTTTGTTTTCTTTTTTTCTCTTTTCGTTTTTCCGAGACAGGGTTTCTCTGTGCAGCCCTCGCTGTCCTGGAACTCACTCTGTAGACCAGGCTGGCCTCGAACTCAGAAATCCACCTGCCTCTGCCTCCCAAGTGCTGGGATTAAAGGCTTGCGCCACCACCGCCCGGCTAATTTTTGTTTTTGAGATAAGGTCTCACTGTGTAACCCAGGCTGACCAAAACCAAAACTGCTGATGATTCTCCTGCCTCAGCCACCCATGCCGAGATGACAGGTGTGTGCCTGTCACAGGTTAATTTATACACACACACATACACACACACACACACACACACACACGACATATATGTACATGTATATGTGTGTGTGTGTGTGTGTGTGTGTGTGTGTATGTGTGTGTGTGTGTGTTCAGGGAGGTCAGGTGAATCAGTCCTTCCCCATCATGTGAATCCCAGTGATCACACACACAGGCTTACTAGCAAACATCTTTACCAACTGTGTCATCTCACTGGCCCCAGATTTGACATTTAGAAGTCATTAGCCATGTGACACACAGGATTCCATGCTAGGGACCTGTGGCCCTGGAAAATAATTAGGGTTCCCCCAACCTTAGCTATAGATACCACATGGGCCGGGGAGCCTGGCACTCCTTGCTACTGGCAAGATCTAGAATTACACACACACACACACACACACACACACACACATACACACACACACGACATATATGTATATGTACATGTATATGTATATGTGTGTGTGTGTGTATGTATAAATTAATCTGTGACAGGCACACACCTGTCATCTCAGCATGGGTGGCTGAGGCAGGAGAATCACCAGCAGTTTTGGTTTTGGTCAGCCTGGGTTACACAGTGAGACCTTATCTCAAAAACAAAAATTAGCCAGGCGGTGATGGCGCATGCCTTTAATCTCAGCACTTGGGAGGCAGAATTCTAGAGGAATTCTTGGGAGCACTTGACCCTCCCTCAACTCAAGACACATGACCAGAGTCAGGCTGTAACGTGCTTTATTCACAAGACTCATGGGGCCACATGGTCATGATGGTGTCTCTTGCCCACAGCCGGGGAGGGACCTAGACGCCAGGCCAGTGCATAGAGTAAGCCCTTGAGTTACGGCGTGAAGTGTCCCTGGAGATGCTCCACGGGCCTCCTGTCCCCAAGAGTGCATCCGTGGTGAGGCAGCTTCGAGTGTAATGGCCCCTCCACATGGCCTGAACCATCTTGGCTGCAGACTGCTGCTGGCTGAGCTGCCGGCGGGTCCTGTAGCCCTTCCAGGCCGCCTGGATGATGGTGCATGCTCTGTGCTGCCGGCTAAGGGTGTTCTGCTGGGATGCCGAGGCCCATCGAGAGAGAGACTGGCCCGAGATGCCCTGGCCAAAGCCCTGCACCACGCGCGTGGACAGGGTGTGGCCACACACGTGGCAAGTACGTGGCTGGGATCCCACAAGCATCACGACGCTGGGCGGACTCTCTACTGGGGGACCCAGGGATTGGCAGACGCTGCAGACATCCGGCTGACAGGATAGGAAGCAGCGGTGCTCTGAGGTGTTTCTGCAGTCCAAGTTTCCCTGGGCTCTGCCCCTGCGCTCCGGCCAGCCAGTAGGGAGCAGGACCTGGCGGGCCCGGGCCCGGCGGATGCAGAAGCCACGCCAGGCGGCCTGGATGACGGTGGTAGCCCTGAACAGCCTTTCCAGATTCCGTCGTACACGGTAACCACGCCACGTAGCTTGGATGATGGTGGCCCATTGATGCCACACTTTCACAGTGCGGCGCACCAGGTAGCCACGAGCGCACGCTTGGATGGTGACGACGGCCTGGATGACAACTTTCTCCATGGCCTGTACTGACATCAGCAGTTCAGCTGAAGGCTTGCGGTCCAGCGCTGCCTCTGCACCAGAGGGGTCCCATGGCTTGTGGCCCCTGCTGGGATGCCACACGCCTTGGGGTGCCCCAGAATGTGCGGTGGCTCTGACCGATACGTTGGGGACTTTGGAATTCCATGACTGGCCAGCAGCCAGGCCGGCATCCACAGGGCCCTGGGGTACAGTGGGGGGTGGGGATATCGTATTATGGCCAGTTTTAGGGTGTGTAACAAGATGGGGTCTGTGACTTTGGGGTGTGGTTCTGGGGCCCCGGGAACTCCCAGCGAGGCTTGTTTCAGGCACCGCGATATGTTGAAGTCTGTGGCCATAGAGCATGGTGGAGACTTTTCGAGAGCCCTCTTTAAAACTAGTTTTAGGGACTGTGACCTGTTGATGTTTTTGACTGTGAAGTGCAGTGGAGATTCGTGAACCATCATAGCCAGTGGCAGGACTGTTGATGTTCTCAACATTTTGGTCATGGGGCTTGGCTGGGACCAGGGAATCCCTATCATAGCTAACTCTGGGGCCTGTGACAGGACGGGGCTTCTGGTCAAGGTGAGAGGTGGGGTTTAGCACTGCTCCTGGTGGGCCAGCCGGTCTGCTGTCCTGGGCAGCCTCATCAAGGAGGGGTCTCTGGGGGCCATTTGATGATGACTCATAGATCAGACACACCCTCCGGACTCCTGAGGATGCCTTCTGCCTCCTCTCAGCGCCCCTGTGGAGGATGGGTGTGATGACCACCGTGGACGTCCCTGGGGGCTCTTTGGGACTGTCTGATGAAACCCGAGGTGCTGGCTTGAGTAGATGACTGAAAGGGAGTAATCTGTGCATGGAACCTTCTAGAAGTTTAGAGACAAAGCTGCCTTGATTGAACTGGTAGGACTTCTTAGCAGCGAGGAACTCTTGGTGCTCACTCTTGATGTGGCCCTGAGGTTCTCTGATCTGAGAGGCACTTAACGCCCCGTTTTTAGGTTGGGATGCTGAATCTTTCCCCTCTGAGCTCTGGACAGCCCCGGGGTCCCCAGGCTTGACCCCCTCTGACCCTAGAGGCAGCTCAGCCGGACCAGCTCTGCCTGTCCTCAGCTGCGGTATCACTGAGGCATTAAGAGCCAGCGGCTGGCTTGAATTGTCCACAGCGGCCTCCTGCGAGCTCGGGACCCTGGGGGCAGGGCTGAGGCTAGGGGGATCACTGTTGTTTTCTGAGGCTAAGGGCTGAGCGATGATGCTACCGGCTATGGGGTGCTTACCTAAACTTGGGGCCTGTTTAGGGTCAGGGGTTGCACTGTTGGTCTGTCTGGGAGCCTCCTTGTTCAGCAGGGCCTTTGAGAACACTGGGTCTTCACGAACATTCTCAGCTGCCAGAGGCTTATCCCTTCCTGTGGCACCAAGGCCTGTCCGTGATGCCCTCAGTTGTGACTCAGTCTCAGTGCCCTCAGGTTTGACAGAGTCTGTGCTAGGTGCCACTGTGGAGGACACCGTGTCAGCCATTTGTCCTGGCTTTGGCAGGGCCGGGTCATTGACACCTACAACCTTGGTTAGCCCAGGGTCTTGGCTAATCTGTGGGGCACTTGACAAGACTGTGGGTGCCTGGTGTGGGTCTTCAGCTAGTTTCTGTGTTGCTGGTAAGTGAGGATTTGCCAGGCTGGTTACAGATTGTGCCAGGAAGGGGACCTGGGAGGCCTCCCTATACTGTGTTGCCTGAAAGGGACGTGGACAGATTCCTACCAGCATGGACCCCAGTGGGGCTATGCTACTTATCCTGTTAGCCACAAAACTTGGGCGGGAGATTGGACTTTGGGGGCTGGGTGGGGGCTCTACAGTACCACTCAGCCTCTCCCTCCCGCCATCAATCTCTTGAGGGTGACTAGGGGTCTTGCTGCTAACCACAGGGCATGGAGGGAGGTTGAGGACCACACCGATGGCCCCAGCATCTCTGGGTGGGCTCTGACCCTCACCACTAATCACCGATTCTGTCAATAGGTTCTGGGTCCTGACACCTACTGTGGACTCTGGGGGAACTTTCTGGGTCACACCTTTCACCATGGGCGCTGGGGGGACATTCTGGGCCACACCATCTGCCACAGACTCAGGGGGGATACTCCGTACCAAGCCATCCACCATGGACTTCGGGGGGCCTTTCTGGGCCACGCCATCTGCTGCGGATTCAGGGGAGACACTCTTGCCTGCACCCCTCATCAGAGTCACTTGAGGACGGTTGGGAGTCTTGCTTTCAACCACAGGCTTGGTGACCGGTGCTAAGGTCGCCTTTCCATCTACAGAACCCGGGGGCAAAGCCCCGCCCACTGCACCTGCTGCGTCTGTAATGATCATACCTACATATTGATAACTGGGTGGGACCATGGGGGCCATGGAGAACAGCTGGGGGTCTAATGTAATCGGGAGAGTGGCACAGGGCTGACGGATGCTGCTACCCAGCTGGTCTGGGAAGAGCTCAGAGGGGACCTGCATCCTGGGCATCGCAGCTGGGCATGGACTCTGGCCCAAACCTGTGGCCATAGCAGCCTGATTTTGAGTCCAGTGGACATCTGCTGGTGAGGCCCAGGCAGCCATGGGGGGTGGGTTGGCCCCCTGACACACACTTAAGAACAGTCCAGTGGTCAGAGGTCCCTGGGGCATCCCTGGGGCTATGCCCCTGAACAAGGCCTGGCATGGAACATTGGCCCCTACACCCAGGCCACTGTCCTCTGCCAGAGCCACGGAGGGCTGGCCAGGGCCATGTATGGGCTGAGCCACGGAACTTGGGGGCCCCTTGCTGGCCTGGGTCCGCTCAGAGTAAACTGTGGAATCCTGAGGGATGGACCGGCTCCTGGTACCTATCGGGAGTGTCCCACCTGGACTGCTGCAGACTCCCAGAGATGGCTGGCCTGGGGTGCTCTTCACCCATGGCTGCAGCCCCCCTCGGTTGGACATGGAGGGCTGGCTTTGGGTTATACTGCTGTCCCGCTGTGTGTGCTGCTGTGGGCCAAAAGACGGCTTGTTGACCCCACGACCAACACCACACACCACGGTAGGAGGCAGCAGGCTCAGGGATCCTAAGGTAGCCGCGGGTGCATTAGAGAGATCAGGGTACATTCTGGGAGCCAGAAATGGGGAGTTCAGACCATCCCTGTTGGACAGAGGCACCTTGAGTACTCCAGGGACCACAGTGCTGGCTGCAATTGGCTGATTGTGGTTTGGAGATGCCCTGTTGTTCACAGAAACATGGGCCAGGGTTGGGGACCTAACACTGACCACAAAAGCCTGTGCTAGGCTTGGAGACAGGCTGTGGGGCATGCATGGTTGCACATAGTTTGGGGCTACAACCGTGGCCATATAAGGTTGAGCAAAATGCGAAGGCATGCCGTAGGACGGAAATGGCTGGAAACAGCTTGGGAACACCCCGGTGGCTACAGATGCCTGGACTGGGTCTGGAGGCCCTGAACCCTGTGTGGGCATGGAGGAGACGCCATGCGGTGGCCAGCTACTCAGAGGTGACTGAGTGGGCCTTGGGGTTCCATGGGTAGTGGCAGATGGCTGGGACACGCTTGAAGGTGCCCCGATGCTCACTGGCTGGTTGTTTAAGGTCACCACACCAGCAGCAGATGTCTGCATAAAGTTTGAGGATACACTGGAGGCCATATGCTTCTGGGTATACATTGATGAGCCTCCAGTGTACATAAATGGCTGACTAAAATTTGTAGGTGACCCATAATATATCAGTGGTTCTGTCAGGCCTGGGAATACCCCAGTGTCCATGGATGGCTGGGCTAAAGTTGGGGACACCCTAGAGGCTGCAGATGGGTGGGCCAGGCTTGGGGCCACCCCAGTGCCCGTGGATGGCTGAGCCAGGCTTGGGGACACAGCACTGGACCGTGCCGGCTGAGGGGAACTTGGATTCAGCCGCCTGGTCTCTAATGGTTGGATTTGGTGTTGAGATCCCTCACTGGTCTTGCGTGCCTGGGCAGGGCTTGGGACCCCCCCATGAGCCAATTTGTCTTTGGGTTGGACAGGATCCAGGCAAGTGACCTCATTTGGCTTCCGGTCCCTGGCCTGAGCCTGACTCTTCCTAAGCCAGGGTGCAGTTGTGTCCTGGGATAGCCCCTCGGTCAGGTCCCCAGTACTATAGTCAGATCCACTATCTGAGTCCCAGTGGAGATTGGAGGCCAGGCTGGTGCTAGAGGGGAGAGGCCCAAGCCCTGAAGCGGGCTGTTGGAACTTGGGGAGCGTGGACTGAAGACCAGCTGGACATGTTCTTTCCAGCTGCCCCTGAAGCCTATATCTCGCGTCTTTGAGCTCCTTCAATTTTGGCTGGAAGTCTTGCATATCACTGTCCCTGCTACATTCCAGAGCTTCTGAAGGCGGCAAGCTAGATGGAAGGGAGGCGCTAGCTGAGGGGCTGCTCTGCAGGGAGCTCTGGGAGTTACAGCTGTCCTGGCAGCGGATCCTGGGATAGCTCTTGGCTAACACGATCTGTGGGTGCTGTGGGATCTTGGCCAGTAACTCATCCAGAAGGGACTTGTGTGTAGCCTGGCCCTGGGAATAGACTGGGGTCAAGGACACTTCAGAGTGCTTCTCCTGTTTGGGGGTGGACCTGCTGGAGATTTTTTGTGACTTAGGATTTAGGAACATCGGTGATGGTTGGTCACTACACTCTTCTTCTGCTACATTCCTGACCACGGTGGCCATGTCCTTATTACCTGGTGGCGGCGTTACTCGTCTGTGACCCGACAGTAGGACCTGCCTACAAGTCTCCTTGGGCAATGAGCTCTGACTCCTGACTAGGGAAGAGCAATAGCCACAGGGGGACTTCTTGTGCATCCCCAGGGTTGGACACTGACACACATTGCCATGACAAGTGGTAGAGGGCCACGGGGACATGGGGGACTTCCCATCACCCATGCGACCCGAGTGCTTGCTGGCCACCACATTACCCTCTCGATATGACGACCCTGGGTAGGGTACCCTGCTGGCCACAGACGGCTGGCGGGAGGTTGGAGCTGGGCTATTACTGGTCACCGACGGCTGGTTACTGCTTGGGCCTATACCGTTGGCAACAAGCGGCTGCCACGGGCCAGGAGGCGGTGGCTGGGAAGGTCGCTTGGGGACATGGGGACCCTCACCACATGCCATGGAGTCAAGATCTAACAACCTCAGGTACAGACCAGAATAAAGGGCCGAACCTGCCTCCCCTGACAGCGTGGGTATTTTGAGTAGGGGACAGTGGTAAGTGCTGGCGACCATCCCTCCAGAAAAAGAGCCGATGAGGGACTGTGGCGAGCAGGGTGACCCTTCCAGTGTGACCCCAACCCTTTTCTCCCACAGGATCCCATCAGGCTGTTCCCAGGACAAGCCCTCCCATGGTGGCCTGACCTTGCTACACCGTGCTCCTACAGGACCCAGCGCAGGTCCCCACGCCACCGACAGACTCCCGCTGCAAGTCACCTCCACTGGGGCAGGCGCCGTGGTCATCCGACTCCCCACTGTTTTTGAGGTGGCCTTAGGGAGGAAGGCACCTGTCCTCTGGGCCATCTGGGCCAAGGACTGAGTGAAGACAGCACCTAGCTCACCCTGGCACAGCGCCTGGCTGAGTGTGGCCCTCTCATCTTCTGTCAAGGCCTTACACAGGACCTCGGCCAGCTTGCCCTGTGTGGCCTTGTTGAGTTCTGGACGCAGCTCACCACGGGACAGGGCCCGGGACAGGGAGATACCCAGTTCACCCCACGACAGTGCCTTCATCAGTGCCATTCCCAGCATGCCTTGAGGCAGGGCCTTGACCACAGATGGCCCCAGGACCTCCCGGGATAGGGCCTGGCTCAACGCTGTCCTTACTTCCCCCTGAGAAAGTGTCTTGACCAGGAGTGCCCGCAGGTCCTCAGGGGAGCCCAGCATGGCCACCAGGTCTGCGCATAGGGATGCAATGGAAGCTGCCAGGTCGTCCTGGCAGGACCCTGCCTGGCTGGGCATAGGGGATGGAGGCGGGGTCCGTGCCCGTCCACTGTCACCCCAGGATTCTGCATTGCACACAGAGTGTCCGCTGGGAGTCATCAGAGGTACCAGCATGCCTTGGGTGTCTGTGGCGACTGAGCGTGGGCTCTGCATGGTCTTGCTTGAAGCATGGCTGTGGAGGTGGGGCTGGGCCATGCTCCTGTCGTCTGACTTGGCACGAGGTGCAGTGCTGAGTGTCCCCAAATGTTGCCACAACTGGACAGACGCCTTGGAACTGCTCAGGAATGTCTGCGACTGGGTCTTGCTACTGAGGTCAGTGGAAGGTTGGGCAGCCCAGAGGCACTTGGCTGTTTGGTCGGTGGTCAGTTGGGCCTGGGATGGAACCTTAGCCAGACACGTGATGAGGTGGGCAAGGGACGGGGCCTTGCTGAGCTTAGAGGATGGACAGACCTGGCACGCAACCTTGGTGGTTTTAATGTTCGTGGTCTTGGTGTGCTCAGCAGGTGGACGCAGCTGAGATGAGCTTTTTGCCAAGAGAGAGGCCATGTGGTATTGGGGAGCAGAGGCGGGTGAATATGTGTTTGGGTATACCTCAGGAGGGACTGAGGTCAATCCCGAGGAGGCCGAGGCTGGACATGACGCGGTCAGATGATCTCGAGACACAGATCTGGCCTGTTCCCCAGAAGGTTGGAGCTGGGCTGTGAGCGACATCAGGTGTGCGGTCAGAGGCGAGGAGTTCAGGGAGGCAGAGAGACCTACAGGTGGGCGCCGTCCTTCAGGTAGGACTGGGGCCAGCCCAGAGGGCGTGCAAGACTGGAACATAGCTTTACAGAAGGGCGGGACCGGTGGGATTCGGGCGTGGCAGGGGGATGGCTGGGTTTGGGAGGAGGCCTTGGTCAGGGGCATAGCCATCTGAGCCTCGGTCAGGCTCACGGTCATCTCTTCAGGCATGTACACCCTGGAGTGAACCTTTACAACCTCCGCCCTCTGCTCCATCTGAGTCAGGCTCTTGTTCTCATCTTCCATCATTTTTGTCCAAGACAGGGCCCTGGTTGCAGTGGTTGTGTTAGCTTTGAAAGCCGCTTCCTTCTTGGGGGCCCTTGTGGGACAAGACTTCATCTTTTCTACTTCCAATGGAGACTTGGCTGGAGGCTTAGGAACTATGGTGTCTAGATTTCCCTGGGGCCCGCACCTGCCCTTCGCCTCAGCCAAGTGTGACTGAGAGACTACCGTGCCGACTGCGGTGGCCTGCTTGCTGCTCGCGGTGACCTTAGCCTTCGCACTATTTAGGTGGAGCTGGGATGGAGTGTTGCCAGCAACCACTGGACTTTGAGATGACCCCTTGGGACTTGAGGCCGTCACCTCAGTTGTGCCGCCACACAGGGTCCTGAGCACAGCAGCTACGGAGCGTAACTGAGCCGGGGTCTTGGTTATCATAGCAGCCAGGCGCGTCTGGGGTGAAGACTTGATCGTGGGGCTGGGCTGGGAGGTTTTGGGTGAAGTTGACACTGTGAATGTCTGAGCTTGGTTTCTGGTCATTGGTCGCATCTGGAGTGAGGTCTTTGTCACTGTGAACCCAGGGCCAGTTTGCAGTGGAGCCTTAGTGACAGGAGTTCCAAAGCGTGGTAAGGCCTTGATTGTAGAGGCCACAGCAGGCCCCGGGGACTGTACCCTGGCCCCAGGGACCACCACGGAACGCACCTGCATCTGCTGTGCAGTGTTAGAGAGAGAAGAGTTGGGTCTCACAGGAACTGGGGGCCTGGTCATCGGGGGCGTCGGGCTGGTTGCTGCTTGTATCTTCATGATTGTCGCTGGGGATGCGGGGCGTGTCTGTGGTGCACTCTTTGGTGCTGTGGACACTGTGGCTGGGGACTTAGGGGCAGCAGCCGCCATTGGACACACCTTGGTAGGGGTCTTGTTGACTGGATACATATACAGTGGGGCCTTGGGGACATCTGTTTCTGTTTGGGCCTGGGTCTGGGTCTTCAGGGACCCATGAATGGCCTGGCCATATCTCCCTATTGCTGCTGGCTCTAGGGTCCCCATTTTGATGGTCTTAGAAGCCACATGTCTGATCTTCACACTGTCCCCCTCCAAGTGCCTCGAGAGATAAGAGCTCTGAAAAGACTTGGTCAACATGCAGGGTTGATACTTGGGACCTGTGAAACTGTCGATCAAAGACTGTGACTGGAGGCCACCTCTGGGGACTCTGCTGGCACAGGGGCCTGCTGTGGCTTGTGAGGGGACCAGGTTGTCACAGGACGGGAACTGGGTCTCTTTGGTCACCATGACTGGTGGCTGGTCCTCTGGGGCGTGGAAGCGCACCTGCTGCGGCTGGTGGTAAGGGATGTCCTCTTCTTCGTCCTGCCTGGCTTTCTTAGCCGTCAGCCTGTTGGAGTGCATCAGCCGGCGCGTGCTAAAGCGTCGCCAGGCCTCCTGGATGGCCTTGGCCGCTGTCATTTGGGAGATGAGTTTCTGCCGTAGCCTGTAGCCCTTCCAGTTGGCTTGGATGACAGTGGCTGCCCGAGACACCATCATGTCCATCTCGTCCACCAGGATGTTCTTGAAGGCCTGGCTCTCCACCACTGCCCGCAGACGAGGCACTTCCCGTGACGGTAACACTACTAGCTCCTTGGACGGATAGGAATCATTCTGGATCTGAGGACATAGCTTGGCCACTTTCTCTTGGTGAATGAGGTTAGGCTGAGAAAGGCATGGCCCACTCGGTGACATGAGGTTCTGGAACTGGAGCTGAGCTGCCGGCTGCATCGTTGCCATTCCTGAGACAGGCAAAAAAAGTCTGGGGGGAGGGGGAGGGAGAGGGTGAGGTTTGGTGGGTGGGGGGGTGGACAGATGGATAGATGGGCGGGTGGGTGGAGATAAGTAAGGAGACAGTGGATGGGTGGCTAGTTGGATATACACAGAGGGGTGAGAGAAGGGTTGGCGAGGGGCAGAGAGGCGGTAAGCGGGTGAGAGCGTTGACGGGTGAGAATGAGGTGTGTGGCGGTGCACACACTGTGAACAGATGCGTCACTGTGCGGTGGAGAGGGAAGAGCACACAATCCAGAGATACCCATGGGTGCAGACAGCAGGGACCCCTCTACCCAGTGGCCCTCAGACCACTGGGAGTGACATGTGTGTGTGGCAGAGGCACAAGGCAGGCCCAGCCATCTTCTTACCTTGGAGGGTCATAGAGTTGGCAAAGGAGCAGAAGAAGGTGTAATCTTGGAAGCCAGCCTGTACGGGGAGGCTGTCTTCAGTTCTTCATTCCAAGAAATGTACACAGCAGCGCTCTGGGCTGGTTCTGTTAGAAATACCAACAGGAGTGGGTGGGGCTGTGGACAAGGCCAGGGGAGAACAGAGGGGGATAAAGCAGAGAAGCCTGTCGGGGTCAGGATGGGGGGATGGCGGGCGCTCGGCAGAGGACACCCCACGGGAAGGGCCTGAGGAGACTTCAGTGGTGCTTGGCACTTAGTACCGGGACCTCATGTGTACATGACAGGGACTTGGAGGTCCCGGGGACTCTTGAAATTGCAGCACAGACGATGTCTTTACTGTCTGGAAAGGTGAGACCCAGATGGCACACACCCAGGACACACCTACTCAGCACTATCCAGCAAGAAGTAGGGAGCTGAAGAAGGCTCAGCGTGAGGAGTGACTGCGGCCAAGGCTGACAGCACAAGCTCTCCTCCGAGCCCAGCCCAGGAGAGCAGAGAAAAGACTGGTACCTTCTGCCTCTGCACGGATGCCCGGTGCACACACCCTGCACACAAGCCAACGCGTGTCAATCCAGAAAGGGTAGGCCAGGGCTGGAGTGGCTCCGTGGTTAACAGCACTTGTAGCTCTTGTGAAGGATCTGGGTTTAGTTCCCGGCACCCACACAAGTCACAACAGTCCCTAACTCCAGTCTCAGCAGATCTGCCACCCTATCTGGCCTGTACAGGCGCACTCATGGTGTGCAGACACACATGGTGGTAAATATGCATGCTCCCATACGTATAACAATTTTTAACAAATTGTTAAAACAAAACAAAAACAAAATCTAGACCAGTCCTGGTAGCACCCACTTAATCCCAGCACTCAGGAGGCAGAGGCAGAGGCAGGTGGATCTCTGCGAGTTCAAGGCAAGCCTGGTCTACGGAATGAGATCCTATCTACCCAGAGACATGATGCCTGACAAAGGGGATCCCGATTTAATTTTACTACCAGATACTCACTTTAAACACAAAGATCTGGCTGTGCTGGGGTAAATGAGTAGCGTCAAGAACTGTAGGTAAAGGGCTACCACAGCTATGGTCCAGTCTGAGGGGCTTCTGCCTCGTACCCACAGAAGACACACTCGGACAAAGCAACAATAAACGCATCTGAACCTAATAACACAGCTACCAAACACATAAGGAGAACTGGCAGTACTAAAAAGACAGACTAATCCAGAATCAGAATTGGACTGGTTTAATTTTTTTTCTTAGACAGTGTGTCTCTCCGTAAACCAGGCTGGCCTGAAAGACACCAAGATCCACCTGCCTCTGTCTCCCTAGCGCTGGGATTAAAAGTGTGAACCATCATGTCTGGCTGTACTTTTTTAAAAAATCTTGTCTTACACGTATATCTGTATGCGTACATGTATGTGATGCGAGTGCGTGCTACGGTTACAGGCGTGTACGGTCCCTCAGGTCACTTTGTGAGTGCTGGCATCCGAGCTGGTCTTCCTGACCACCCATGGCGGCTGAGTCACCTACACCCTGTCACGCGGCCTTGGTTGTTGCTTTAGCTTTTACAATTCATTTCATATATGTGAATATTTTCCCTGTGTGTATATGTCTATGCACTGGGTGTGGTGCAGGGCCTGTGGAAGCCAGAGGACCTGGTGGTGACCCCCATGCGGGTGCTGGGAACCGAACCTCTGGAAAAGCAGTCAGTGCCCTTAATCGCTGAGCCATCTCTCCAGCCTGTTTTATTATTTGATTTCATTAAACATTATTTTTAGTGTTATTTATACATCTCTACTGGCTAGTTTTATGTCAACTGAACATAAACTAGCCATCAGAGAATAGGGAACCTCAGTTGAGAAAATGCCTTCCTATGACCGGGCTGTAAGGATTAGTTCCAGGGTACACACTTAGGGCAACACACAGAGACCTTGCTGAAAGAAAGAAAGAAAGAAAGAAAGAAAGAAAGAAAGAAAGAAAGAAAGAAAGAAAGAAAGAAAGAAAGAAAGAAAGAAAAAAGGAAAGAAAGAAAGAAAGAAAGAAAGAAAGAAAGAAAGAAAGAAAGAAAGAAAGGAAGGAAGGAAGGAAGGGAGGAAGGAAGGAAGAGAGAGAGAGAAAGAAAGAGAGAAAGAAAAAGAAAGAAAGGAGGGAAGAAGGGAGGGAGGGAGGAAGGAAGGAAAGAAAGAAAGAAAGAAAAAAAGAAAAGAAAAGAGAAAAGAAAAGAAAAAAGAAAAGAAGAGAAGAAAAGGCAGGCCAAGCAAGCTGGGGGAGGCAGCCCTAGGCAGCACTTTCCATGGCCTCCGTGGCCTCTGCATCAGCTCCTGCCTCCAGCTCCTGCCCTGTGTGAGCTCCTGTCCTGATGTCCATCAATGGGTGTGGAAGTGTAAGTCTGACAGACCCTTCCCTTCCCGGTTGCTTTAGGGCATGGAATTCATCACACCCCAGAGACACTGATGCGGATACTGCTGAGAGCATGCAGGTGCCCCAGAGGACTGAGGGTGGTCCCTGCAGCTGTGATTACAGAATGCTGTGAGCCTGCGGGTGTGGAAACCACTCAAGACCTTATAAGAATGGCTCCGAGCCCTCTCTCAAGCCCCACATGCATCATTGGGAAACAGGCAGAGCTACAGTGTCATGTCGGCCATACTAGCCTGAGAACACACAGAAATGTGTGTGTGGAGACAGGCAGGTCTCTGTGAGTCTGAGCTTACATAGCAACTTCCAAGACAGCCAGGGATATATATTGAGACCCTGTCTTCAACAACAACAACAACGAGAAACCTCCTGCGTATAAGCGAAGGTAGAGGAGAGGTCCCTGGGACCGGTTACTCACTCTGACTGGATGACTCATAAGCCATTGGCCAGTGAGACCCTGTCTCAAAAAACAATACGGTGCCAGGCATGTGATAAGGAAGCAGAGGCGGGTGGATTTCTGTGAATTCCAGGCTGACCTGGTCTACAGTAGTGGCACCCTGTCTAATGAAAATGAAAGAAGAAACCGGGTGGTGGTGGCGCACGCCTGTAATCCCAGCACTTGGGAGGCAGAGGTAGGTGGATTTCTGAGTTCGAGGCCAGCCTGGTCTACAGAGTGAGTTCCAGGACAGCCAGGGCTACACAGAGAAAGCCTGCCATGAAAAAGAAAAAAAAAAACACAAAAAAATAAAAAGAAAGAAAGAAGGAAGGAAGGAAGGAAGGAAGGAAGGAAGGAAGAAAGAAAGAAAGAAAGAAAGAAAGAAAGAAAGAAAGAAAGAAAGAAAGAAAGAAAGAAAGAAAGAAAGAAAGAAAGAAAGAAAGAAAGAAGAGAAATCGAGTCCCAGAAGTGCGGTTACCTGTCCACGGTCACTACTGGGTCTACAGCAGAACCTAGCTCGCTGACTCTAGTCAACAAAGGTGACCACCAGCCCTCTCCTTCAGGACAGGTCCCAGGGGTGTCCTCAGTCCTGGAGCAGTCACCGTGTCCCCCAGGCCCTCAAGACACCCCTGGCTTCAACACTGAGCCAGCATGGGGTCAGTGAGTGAGTCCCCATTCTGTGACCTCCACAACCCAAACTATCCTCTTCATCCAAATCCCAGAACATTCATGTGTACGGGGACACCTGTGAGCACACTGGGAGGACCTGTCAGCGGGCTCACAATCAGTGAGTGTCATCATATCATGACGCGCATGTCACAGGGAAGCGGGGCTCAGACACTGGGAACTGGGACGCAGAAACTGAGCATGTGGACGAGGCTGCAGCTCCTGTTGCAGGGATTGACGAGTGTATGCGGGTTATGGGTTCCATCTCTAGCACCCCATTAAATCAGGCAAGTTGGTATCTGAGGCAGGAGGATTGCTGTGAGTTCCAGGACAGCTTAGGCTACAAAGCTTGGATGGAGTGGTGGTAAACACCTGTCAGCCCAGCACACAGGAGGTAGAAGCAGAGGGATCAGGAAGTCATGGGCACCCCACCTACACAGTGAGTTCAAGGCTAGCCTGGGCTACATGAGGCCCTGTTTAAAAAAGGGAAGAAAAGCCACCAGGTGACGCAGAGAAAGTTGAGAGTGCAGAGGAGGAAAAACAGGGTAGTGGACCGGGAAAAGGAGAGGACCAGGGCAGTTGTCTAGGGCCGGCTGTGAGCAGATCTCCGAAACCCTCTTAGTCACAGAGCAAGCCCGCCCTACCTTAGTGTTGGGCAAGGAAAACAGGCTCACAGGGTTGGTGCCCAAGGGATAGGGCTGGTGGGGGGCCCCAAATACTATCTCTAAGGGCCTAGCCACCTACCGCAGCCCAGAGGACGCAGACATTCTTGGCAAGAGCTGGGTGACAGAGTGTGGTACCCCCACCAACCCACTCACCTATCCCCAGAGCTGAAGCCACCAGCCCTGATAGCCAGCCTTGGGACCGGGGCACCCAAATGTCTTTATGACTCCAGCTGAGTTCCAACCAATCCCCAGCAGTGTGTAGGGAAAAGGTTCTAGAACTTGGAACTGGGGCCCCTGACAGGACAAGGGGATCTGAGCTGTCCTGATGGTCCAACATGGAGAGAAAATTAGGGCTCTGAGCATAAAGACGGCCCTCCCCCTTATCGTGTCTGGAGGGAGGTCTCCCCTGGGTAGCTGCTGAGCCTCCCAGACATCCTGGAGACCTCCCCTGGTGGGGCATGAAAAGACACGTGCCAAGACTCACGTGGCCTGCGACAGTCAAGCACCCAGGAGTTTATGGATGTTGGTGAGTTCCAGGCTAGCCTGGGCTACATATGGAGACCCTGTATAGAAAAAAGAAAAAAAATGGTCATGCCCTGTGAGCCACGGCCCTAGGAGGGGGTAAATGGAGCGAAGCCGATGTTCTGGGCCACCTCCTCAGGCTGGAATCATACCCAGCGTGAGTCACAGATGCCCCAGCCAAGGCTGACACGCACCTTGGCCTATGCACAGCAGGCTCAAGCCAGAGCCACTTCGCCTGGCCCAGGGGCTACTAGAACAAGGCCTCTATGTAAAGAGCAGACCACACAACCCTGTGGTTTTCTCTGCCTCTTTCCTGTCCCTTAGCTGTTGTGAGCACTTCTGGTGAGCCTATGACACTTCCTTGGGAGTCTGGAAATGGTGGTCTTAGCCTATGTGTCAGAGGAGGCTCAGGGAAAGAAATATACTCGAATTGCAGAGCCAGCCTTTCATGCTGTGGAACAGAACTCAGCCCGGGCACCCCGGGCACGTGATATGCTCTGTCAGAGTCCGTGGTGTTCTGAGATAGGCTCCCTATATACTCCAGGCTGGACTGAAACTACTGACTCTCTGCCTCTTCACTGCAAGTGCTTAAGTCACAGGCTTGCAGCGCCCAGCCTGGTTCTGATCAGCTGACTGGAAACACACCCAACATCAACAAAACATCATTGGGCCGGTGTGCTGGCACATGCCTTTAATCCCAGAGGTAGACAAAACTGAGTTCAGGTCCAGCCTGGGCTATACAGTGAAACATCATCTCAAACAACACAAATCTTTATGAAGACCCAGATTCCATCCAACACTACAAAGCATAGCAGTGCAGACACCAGTGTACATGGTACCCAGCACTCCAAGGGCCAAAGGAGAGATCAGAGTTCAGATTTCTACTGTGCTGCTGACAGCCTGTGGAACAGGGCTCCAGCCCTCTCTGGGACACCGCTGTGAAATAGGGGTCAGTAATCTTGGCCGTCTGAGAGGGATAGGGAAGAGGGAACAAAGACCAGGACATCCCCATTTCATAGCACACAAGACATAGCCCACAGAGGAAGAGTGTAGCTTCCACAGTTGTTGCAGAGGCCCAAGTGTCTGACGCTCAGGACAGTGCCCACTCAGGGTCAGCCCTGGGCGCCATCCTCGCTGTGTGAACTAGATTGTCATCCCAGCACCCAGGACACCTATGTCCAAGCCTTTTCCTTACTAGCTTTCTTACTAGACAGTCTGTAGCCCAGGCTGGTCCAGGACTGAGGAGCCTCCTGCCTCAGCCTCCCAAATGTTGGGCTGATGCCAGAATCACCAAGCTGGACCCACAAAACAGTTCCGTTCAGGGTGGGCAGACAGGTACCCAGCAGCTCACAGGGCTGTCTAGGGACACCTGCCACCCACTGGGACTTACCAAGTGACCTTGAGCCCCAAGACCCCAAAACCCAGGGTCTCAACAGCAGCAGCCACAGCTGACAGGAAACTGTATCTAACAAGGGGTGTGGAGACCTAGGGTCCAGTGTTCCCACAGGGCTGAGCTGCGTGGCCGTGATTGATCTGCTGCAAGCCCTGAGCACTGCAAATGGAGATGCAACAGGCAGGTGTGATGGCGCGGGCCTTTAACCCAGCACTCAGGAAGCAGAGGCAGGGCGTCTCTGCGAGTCTCTGGAGTGCCGGTAGTAAGCCAGCAAACCCCAGAAATAAACTAACTAAAGATGCTGTGTGACTCAAGACAATTGCCTTACTTTGCTGAACATTGCTTCCTCAAAATAGGACAGCAGGTGCGCGAGAAGGGGGCGTGTCGGGGAGATATTTAAGCGCACCTACAGGATTCTAGGCTCCCATTTCGCAGACTTGCAGACAAGGCTGTGGGTCTGAGGCACCCACTGAAACCCACAAAGGCGAATAAAATCTACTGAGCAGGACTGCAAGCCAGGCTCTATTCTGTACGGAGGAATCCCAGAGAACCGAGGCTCCAAGAGTTACATAAGCTGGTGGGAGCTCACTTCTGCCCCTTCCCCTGTAGCCACTCTTCTTCCCAAAGGATGTACCAGCCAAGTTGAATAGGCTAGTCCCGGTGCCACCTGGACCTGGGCCCACAGCCTGCACCTAGGTGGCGCTCGCTGCGCAGCAGATGTGCAGGCACGGCCCGCGCCCACGCCGCGCTCCCGCCTCGCTGGGGGGAGGGGGAGGAAAGAGGTTAGAGGAGGAGGGGGGGGATGGGAGCGGGCTAGCCCCGCCCACCCTCAGCCCCGGCGGGGGAAGAAGGAGGCGGACAGCCAAGCTGGCGTAACGAAGACTTTACTGAAAACACAAAACCGGCGAACCAAGGATTACGGAACAGGAATGTGGACTCGTAGCAAAACAAAACCAAACAAAAAGAGAGGGGATGGTGTCGGGAGGAGGAGAGAGAGAGCGGCGGGGGGGGGGGGGGTGAGGGGGAGGGGAGTTTTTTTTTTTCTTCTTCCCGTTTCTTTAAAAAACCAACACAAGGAAACACACACGCAACACGCAACCAACGTTTGTTCCCGAGTAGAAACATAAATAGGGCAGAATCGGACACTCCCGTTCTCTCTTCCAAAAGGCAAAAAAAAAAAAAAAAAAAAAAAAGGAAAGGCAGAGCGTGAGGCTGCGCGCCCCTTAGAGCCCCTCCTTGGAGGTACAAAGGGGCAGCCACGCGCAGGACTGGGGAGTACAGAGGCGGCGCGAGGGCGGGGGTCATGCGCTCGGGGTCCCCATTCAGAGTAAAGGGGGGTCCGGCTTGTCGAGTCCGGGGGCACCGAGTCTCAAAGAGTCCGGGGCGCCCCCCCACCGCAGCTAGTCCGCGCATGCGCCCCGCGCTCGGGCTCAGTACGCCGGGACCTGGTGCTGGGGCAGCAGCTGGCAGCCACTGTTGACGTGGCTGAGGACTTTCTGTTTGAGCTGGGCCACCTGCTCGCGCAGCAGGCTGGCGGTGGACGCCAGCTCGGTGTTCTGGCTTTTGAGGGTCTTGACTTTCTCCTCCAGGCGCGAGATACGCTCCAGCTTGCGCTTGCGGCATTTGGAGGCGGCGATGCGGTTGCGCAGCCTCTTGCGCTCCGCCTTGATGCGTTCCTGCGTGTCCATGTCGATGGGCGACAGCGGAGGGCTGTCGCCGAAGCTCGGCACGTCCGGCACGGTCTGCGGCTCGTCCTTGAGCGCGGCCAGGCGCGGTGGATGTGGAGGTGGCGGCGGCCCCAGCGCGCCCGGGGGCGGCGGGAAGGGCACTGGTTCCGCGGCGAAGGCCACGGTGGCCGCGCCCCCAGGGGGCCCGGCGCCACCCGCGAAACTGCTCAGGTTGGCGTAGACCGGGGTCTCCGTGGCCCCGGGGGTGGCCGCCAGGTCGGCGGGCGCGGGGGGCGCGGGAGCCCCTGAGGTGGCCGCGGTGGCCGCACCCAGCTGGCTCTGCTTGTGCAGGTCCTCCAGCGCCTTAACGAAGCCCTCGGCGAACTCCTGCTCCTCGCTGGCCGCCACCTTCGGGTAGAGGAACTGCGTAGTGGTCGGGGTAGTGGTCACCAGCCCGTTGGACTGGATGATCAGCCTCTCCAGCTCTGGAGACGCGAGTTTGAGCAGCCCAAGATCCGGCGAAGCCAGCAGCCCGTCGGGGGCACCGTCGGGGCGCAACGCAGAAGGTGCAGTGGCCGACCCTGGCTTCAATCCCGCCGCTCCCTGCTCCGCCAGGCTGAGCGTCAGCGCGTCTTTCTTCAGCATGCTGCTCGTCGGGGGCGCCCCGGGGAAAGCGCGGCCCGGGGGCGCGAAGCCACCACCGCCGGGGGCCCCAGCAGCACTAGAGACGCTCGACGCACCCGCAGCCAGGCCGCTCAGCGCCTCCTCGCCATAGAAGGGCGTTTCCATCCCCACCTCCCCCGCCGCGCTCGGCCCCGGGGCGGGGGGAGTGGCCGCGGCCTCCCTGGGGGGCCCCGTATGCCCCCCAGTCGGCTGCCCGTACAGACCGGCTCCGATGCCGGCCGCTGTGCCCCGCGCCGCCCGCGCGCACTCTTATAGCCTCGGCCCCCACGATGAGCTCACCGCCCCCGCTCGCCATTGGTGCGAGGTGACGTCGTAGATTTGCATAAAGGGGCGGGAGCGGGACGCCCTCGCCTGGTGGCTGCTGCGGCTGCTGTTGCCAAGAGCGACGCTCGCTACACAGCACAACAACGCGGGGCATTGTGGGCTGACGTCATGGGGGTGGGGCTGAACGCGGTTTGGCCGGGTCACCACGCCCAGCTTGGATTGCCCGGCAGTCTCTGTCCCTGCCCTGCTGTTTCTTTCCTCTCCTCCCTCTCTCTCCCCGCCCCTTTACTTCTCTCTGTCTTGCCTCTCTGTTTCTCTCAGGCTGGATCTCATCTGTGTGTCTGTCTCTCCCTCGTCCCTGGCACTTCTGTGGCGTGAAGTGCCGGGCCTCATAAACCCAGGCCCTCTGCGAAGCCACGCCCCGCGTCACGCCCTCAAAGGGCACGCCCCTCGGGGGCTGGGCGCCAACCCGGGTTTCTCTGACTGAAAGCTGGCAGGTGTGGGCATGGAGGGGGAGGCAGAGGAGGGTCCCTTGGAGAGTCCCCAGAACTACTCAGTACCCTGTCAGTTTCACCGGGTGGAGTCAGATGCCCAAAAGCTGACCTCCTGCCTTTTCCTTGGGGAAACTGAGGATGGGATCTGCGGGGTCCAACCGCGGCGGCCAGGGTAGCTGCCAGTTGTTGTGGGTTTTTTCCCTTGATCTCTATGGGGAAAAAAAATTTTTTTTATCTTTGTTTTGGGTTATTTTAAGACAGGACCCCATCCTCTAGACTCCGCTAGTCACGAACTTAACTTCAGTACTCCTGTTTTATCTTCCCAAGGGTGGCAATAACAGGCCTGAGCCACTTACCCTCGGCCTACTGATCCCGGATTTTATTTTACATGTCAGTGTGTTTGTCTTTGTGGTTGTGTGTGTATCTTGTGCTTAGGTCTGTGTAGGTACCTGTGCTTGTATATCGTGTGTGTGTGTGTGTGCGCGCGTGTGCGTGTGCGTGTACGCGCGCGCTTGTGTCTGGGAAGGTCGGCGAGATCGGGAAGTCAGTTCTCCCCGGTGTGGCATTCAGGCCGTGGGGCTTGGGTGCTGGCGTCTTTACTTTCTGAGCCAACCCCAAGCCCTGGATTGGGACCTTTTGAAACAATCTCATTCTGTAGCCCACACTGAGCTCCCTGCAATCTCACCGCAGGCTTCTGGGTGACTGATGGATGCCTTTGTGCCCTGCTTCGAAGACTCTGTATTTGATTTCAATGATTAGAACACCCTGTGCCGTAGCTGACCAAGAACGTAGGGCAATTTCACTGCCTCAGACTGAAAGACAGCCCACTCACCTCATCTTAGCATGGGATTTGAGTCTTGGGTTTGTTGAGTTTTATTTTGTGTTTTGAGCCAGGAGCTCACTTTACAGCTGGGGTTGGCTGGGAATCTACAGATAAGGACCTGTTAAGTGCGTGAGTTAAAGGTCATCATGCAAACGTCGTAACCCAAGTTGACCTGGGACTGGTGATGCGTGGAAGTTCCGGGGTGACCTTGTGAGTTCTTTGTTTTGTTTTTGCCTTTATTGTTTTGAGACAGAATTTTTCTGTAGCTCAGGCTAGACTTCAGACGTGATTCTTCTGCCTTCCACCTTCTGTCTCCCCAGGACAGAACCAGGGTTCCAGGCCTGGGCAGCTGGGCAGCACGCATTCCCTCTCTAGACTCTGCTCGGGCCTGAGGTGGGTCCCAGAGAGGAGCCTTCAGATAGGATTCCGGCTGGTAATTACCCTCTTAATTAGTACAGGGCGCGCCAGGCCCGATGCAGGGCTTTCTGCTTGCTGGGAAAGGCGGGAGAAGAGGCGGAGCCACAGGTCCCAGCACACTCAACACAACCCCTTAGAGGACCAGAGAGGAGTCTCATCCTCCGTGACCCCTCTCCGACCTGTGTCCCCCATTGGAGGGCCTTTGCCGAGGTCATCGAAGCCTCCGAGGGCCCCATTCTCGGGCTAGATCCCAGCCTGGGCCCCCGAGAGGACTGAGCCAGCTAGCGCTGGCCGGCCGCCAGCCAGCCCCGGGCGCCAGGTCCGCCCCTCCCCGGGGCCGGTACGGAGCTGGCGAGAGCGTGAGGCTCCGCCCTGTCCTTGGGTCTTGGCCTTGGCGGGTGGGGGATGGTCTGGCGCTCGGGAGGCGGTGATTTGAGCTGGCTGGGGACCTTTCTCTAGGCAAGCATACACACCAAATTGAGTTTTACCTCTGTTGACTCAGTTTCCCTATCAGTCAGGGCGAGCATTCTGTAGTGGCAGAATGTAAAGAAATAGTAAGACCTGAATTTTTTTGTTGTTGTTGTTGCTTTGCTGTCCTGGAACTCACTCTAGATCAGGTTAACTTCGAACTCAAAGATCCTCCTGCCTCTGACTCGCAAGTGCTGGGATTAAAGGTATGAGCACTCAGTCTGGACTGATTTTTTTTTCTTTTTAATTGCATCTCTGTAGGGAAAGGGTTTGCTGAGAGGCACGTGAGGGAGCACAGCTTTCAGAGTTTGTTCTCTCCCATCTTGTGGGTCCTGCGAACTCAAGTCAGCCTCTCAGCCTGGCAGCAAGCGCCTTTACCCGCAGAGCATCTCCACACCCCATCCGTCACTGTTTAGTCTTATTTGGATAAACAACCTGCTAGTCTTGGGGTGCCCTTAGCCTCTGGGGAAAACTCCTACGAAACAACTGCACTAAGGCGTGGAGGAATGAAGGGGCGGTGGGTGGGCTGGAGGCAGGGCTGTGTGTCCTGTCAGGGGCAGTGACAGCGCCCGCTCAGGAGGCTGTTTTCGCTTCTGTCTGCCCTGGGCAGTGTCTGCGGAAGTGACTTGTACAGGGCGCCGAGGCCCAGGCTGGAGACTGCACCCTTTCACTTTGAATCTGAAATCTCGTGGGCCTGGGTTCGAATCCCCAGGCTCTCGGGAACCCTTCCACAGGACGAAGATCAATTTGCCTTTTCTAGTTTGCGTTTTCAGTATTTCCTTGATCAGGCAGAAACCATGATCGCCTTCACAAGCCGGTCTGTGGCAGAGAGGGGACTGCCCCTGGACTGTGGGGGCAGAGCTTGTGGGTACCGTCCCCAGGTGGCAGAGCCCGTGGGGCGGCCACATTCCTGAGGGTCGGGTTACCGGGAAAGCCAGCCTCCGAGCCCTCCGCCGCTTCCGCCGGCGCCGGCCGCACCCGCCCGACCGCAGGTGTTTGCGCAGCTTCTCCGACCGGCCCCATGTCCTGTTTTCGGGGTTGCTGCCAGCTCCCTCCAGCCTCATAAAACCCTTTTAAAATGAGGAAACGAAGCGCACCCTCAGCTTCCCCACCGGCCCACTGTCTCCGGGATGTTTGTTGATGTCTAGTTGACAGTCAAGAGTTACCATGAAGGGCTGGCTCTCCACGGGAGAAAACCTTCCTATACCAATCAACCCACCTCAAGCGTGCATTAAATGCACCTGCTGTGTGCCCAACCCTGCCCAAGTGATTGTGGATTGTTTTAATGTTTTTTGCTTGACCCCTCCTACCCTCTCACAGGCTTTACTGAGCATATACTTGGGGGGGGGGTGTTAAGCCATCTTAAAGACAGGATCTTAAACATGCCATTTATCCCTCTGTTTGGTGTGTGTGTGTGTGTGTGTGTGTGTGTGTGTGTACGCACACACGCGCACGTGCAAGCCACAGCCCTCTCCTGGGGGTCAGAGGGCAGCCTGTGACAGCCTGTTGGTTCTGCCTTCTGTCATGTGGGTCCTGGGGACTGAACTCAAGAAAGACCTCACCAGCCAGAAGGGAGCAGCAGTCTTCCTGAAGGACTTTCTGAAGGACTTCCTAAGCCAAGTATGGGGCACACCTGTCATCAGGGGTCATGAGAGCAGCCTCGGCTAGATAGTTTGAAGGTAGCCTGAGCTACATGAGCCCCTGTCTCAAAAGACAAAGCAAACAAGAATAAAAGAATGAATAAATTAGGTGTTTTATCATAAGCTAATTTTCTGTCCTAAGGTTTTTTTTTTTTAAAGACAAGGTCTCTCTGTGTGGCCCTGGCTGTCCTGGAACTCTCTCTGTAGACCAGGCTGGCCTCGAACTCAGAGATGTCCCTGCCTCTGTCCCCAGAGTTCTGGGATTAAAGGCGTGCGCCACCATCCCTGGCTCTCATTTTTTTTAAAGATATATGTATTATATGTAAGTACACTGTCACTGTCTTCAGACGCCCCAGAAGAGGGCATCAGACCCCATTACAGATGGTTGTGAGCCACCATGTGGTTGCTGGGAATTGAACTCAGGACCTCTGGAAGGGTAGTCAGTGGTCTTTTTTGTTTGTTTGTTTGTTTGTTTGTTTGGATTTGGTTTTTTCGAGACAGGGTTTCTCTGTGTAGCCCTGGCTATCCTGGAACTCACTCTGTAGACCAGGCTGGCCTCGAACTCAGAAATCCGCCTGCCTCTGCCTCCCAGAGTGCTGGGATTAAAGTCGTGCGCCACCATGCCCGGTGTAGTCAGTGATCTTAAGCACTCAGCCATCCCTCCGGCCCCCTGGCTCTCACTTTTAAAAGCTCAACCCTTTTCTGGTTTTGCTTCAAAGTACCCTGTGGGTTAGAGGCTGGGAGGCAGCTTCTATCGACATAAATGGAACTAGAACACCATGAACCAGACATAGGCTGCTCCCTCCAGAGCTCTGTCATGGGCTGAGACCTCTCATGCGGTGGGATTTAAGACAGTGAAACCCCGAGGCACACATAGCTGGGCCTTGTCCCGGCAGGTGTGGGACCCAGCACTCAGGACAAACTTACTGAGTCTCAGTCTCCAGGGCGATGCTGGACTCCCTGGAAGGAAGGGTACCTCCGTCTGACATAAGCCCCAGTAGAAGCGGGAACCCACCTCGGGGTCACAGGGCTTGCAGCCAAGGACCCCACTGCAGAAAAGGAAGTTCGGCCTTCCCCGGGAGGCCTCAGGACTGTCCCCACCCACAGCCCTGCTGACAGACTTCCTGTGCTCTGTGAATAAATAGCATTGAAAGGCTTTCCAGAGGGGGCAGTAAGTGGGGGAAACTGAGGTAGCCATGCAGACAGACCTCATGTTTTTGAAGACCTGGGAGGCAGGGATTTGTAGAACCCAGCTCTGGGGTCCCTCAGAGAAGATCCCCACCATGACAGACCCGAGCTGCTCTGGCTGGGGAGTACGTTGGCGTTGGCGGGAGGGCTGAGGAAGGTTGGAGATCAAGTCACTGCACACCTCGCACCTTACAGCCCAGAGCTGTGGGAGCTGAGGGGAGGAGGATGCCCACAGGCCACACTAGACCACACACTGAAACGCTGTCTCAAAACACAGAAAACAAAACGACAGGGAGAGACAGACAGGAAGACTCGGGACTGAGCAAACGGGGACCCCAGAGATTTATGAACCAATGTAGCAGTCTCAAGGCAGAACAGGTGGCCCGGAGGCTACTAGGCACCTTCAGAGGGAGGGTGCCAGCAGCGGTGGGGTGTGGTCCATGGGAACCGAGGCACAGGACCCCATCCTGTCCCCTCCCCAGGCTCCTAGTCCCTGACTATGGCTGCTAGGAACCATCTTAAGGTTTATTTGGGGATTTTTTTTTTTTTTGGTGTGTTCAGAGCATCGATATGTCCTAACTCAGATCCACCCCAGCTGTGTGGCCTGTGCCTCAGTTTCCCTTGCTGCACAGTTGCCTAGGAGTGGGCGGGTGTACAGCGCAGCTGGAAAGGGGGAAGGGGCCGAGGCTACACTAAGCGGCAGCCTCCTGCCTCCACTGCAACCACTTCGCCCCCCTTTGCTACTAATTGAACCCAGCGCTGGGGGAGGGGCGGAGAAACTGGGTATGAGGAGAAGAGCTGTAACGGCGGCGGGCGAGGGGTGCAGGGACCCCGGTCCGCCCAGATCCTTACAGATCCCGCTTCTGAACTCCTGACCCCGCAGCGCAGTCAGCCCCTCCTCCTCCCCGCTTCAGACCTTTCTCCCTCTTCCACCCTCCTCCCTCCCGCCTACCCCTCCTCCCTGCACCCGTTCTTTGTCCTCCTTTCCCGCCTTTCCTCAAAGCAGCCAATCCTTTGTAAACCGCGGGGCTGCTTCTGGGACCTTGCGCAGCTGAAGCCCCTGCCTCAGGGTCCAGCTCCCCCCTTCCCAGCCCTTCCAGAATTCAAGGTTCGAGGCGCCCCTCTCTGTCTGGCCTGCTGAGGACCCCAGCAGCGATCAGGTCCACTGTGCACAGCCTGGTAAATGTGGCCGTGCTCCCTGTGTGGGGAGGACCAGAGGAACCTCCTCTGATCGCTTTCCTTGCAGCCTTTCAGGACCAGCAGGGTGAGTTCTACTTCCTGCCTTCCTATTGCTGGAGAATACAGAACATGGGGGCTCCAGAGCCGGCTCGCCGTGAAAGCACCCGCTGCTCTGGCTGGGGACCCAGGTTCCCTACAAAGCACCCACACCGTGGGTCACAACCTTCTAACTCCTGGTCCAGGGGATTCAAGGTCTCTGGCTTCTGCCGGCACTTCACGCAAGTGCATATCCACACCGGCACACATACACACATAATCAAAAGTAATAAAATTAAAAGAAGCCAGGCATGATGGTGCACGCCTTTAATCCCAGCACTTGGGAGGCAGAGGCAGGCAGATTTCTGAGTTCGAGGCCAGCCTACAGAGTGAGTTCCAGGACAGCCGGGGCTACACAGAGAAACCCCGTCTACAAAACAAAGCAAAACAAAACAAGAGTCTTTAGAGTCCTGGGAAGCCAAGACAGAGCCTCTACATGCACCAGTGGCAAGATGCGATCCTGTCTATGAGATCGTGGTGGCCCTGGTGACACCCCCATCAAAACACAGACCCATGGAGCCTCCTCTGTCTGGGATGGGGAGGAGATTCCCCGCTGTGTTCCCTGCACAGCAGGAACTGTGCCAGGGCTGCCCACAGGCCTCCCTTGGCGTCGGATGCCTTCCCTTCACGAGCCTGGGTGCCTTACACAGGTCGCTGTGGGAAGCCTGGTCCCTGTGCCGCTGTGGGGATGGAGGCCAGATGCAGGTCCCCTACACACAGTCACACCTCAGTGCAGAGAACCTCAGGCTGTGCCTGGCCTGCCAGCATGGCCTGACTGTCCCAGTCTCTCTTAGTGGCAGGACACTGAAGGATGTCAGGAATGACTCAGGCTGGTTGTGACGGCCGAGGGGCACTGCCAGGCAGGGCAACAGATGCCCAGAACTTGTTCCCCTGAGGACCCTTGCTGGAACCCTAGCGATGACTGCTTGGGGTTTTTTGTTTTATTTTGTTTATTTTTGTTTGTTTTTGCTCACTGTGTGGCCTGGCTTTGACCCACAGGGCTCCACCTGCCTCTGTCTTCTGCGTACTGGGGCTATACCTGGCCTCGGAGAGGACGATTGGAGAAAGGTCCCGCAGACTCAGGCGGTTTCCAGGAGGGCCATGGAAGGCCTCAAACCTTCGCTCCCTGGAAGCATGATGGTTAACTCAGCTCCATCAGCCAGGCCCAGGGAGACGTCTGTCCCAAGCCACACACGTCCGAAGGCTTCACTAGCATTCACACCGGTGTCTAAAGAAGGCTTCATCCGCGCCACTCGCCAACCAAGGCCTGGAGGCAACCAACTGAGGCAGAGACTGAGAAATACACTACGGAGACCTGCAGCTGTGGCTCGGGGGAGGGCTAGGATGCTGCCAGGGAGGCGCCTGGCTGGGCCAGGACACGGACCTTGTCAGAAGGGCTACTTAACTCAGAGATGAGGTCAGAGGGGCCTCATGCTTGCTGCCAGGGAGGCCACTGAGGTCAGAGGTTAGCAGCAGACACAGCAGGGTGAGCCTGCTGAGTCCAGCACTGGGACCCTACAAGGCCCCTGAGGGTGATGGTGCTTTGGCCACTGTGGGAGACTGTGTAGCAGAGTCCAGCAGGCCCCACGGGGCCACTGCCAGATGGAAGCATCATGGTCTATGCCAGGGCAGAGAATTCTGTGATGCGTCAATACCTGGGTCCCCTCTCAGGGACAAGTCCTGGGTAAGTAGGTTTGTCCCTTTCGTACCATGTCTAAGATGCCCTTTAGGTGGCCGTGAGGTCCTTCCCACACAGACTGTGCATCCCTCTCTGCCCTGTGGCTCTCATGACCTCTTGTGACCCCTGTGGATGAGCCACCGGCTTTAGGGAGTCAAATTCAAGACTCACTGCAGTCCAAGAAGAGTGAAACTCTAGCGCCTCAGGGAGCGGCTGCTGTGGAGTGTCCTCGGGAGGGGCCTAGGATTCGAACTGAAGGCAGTGCCTGCCCCTGGCCTCCCTGGGGTGGACCCAATAGTAGGGGCCCTAAAGCCAAGGCCGATGGGAAGCTGACTGCAGGCCGTAAACGGAAGGGGACACATCTGCCAGGAGGGTCAAGTTTCTTGGTTTCTACCTATCCCAAGGACAGAGGCCACTTGGTCCAGAGGGAAAGCAGGCTGCGGGCCTGAGATGCTGATTCCTTCAACCTGACGCCAGGCCAGCGATGCCCGCCCTGCAGCCTATCCAAGCCTGCTTCCCATGCAGACATGAGGGTAGCCCTGGGGTCACAGTGGGGTCCTGACCCAAACGTTAGGGTCATGGCACCATCTAGTCCATGCCTCTTGGCCATCACAGGCTGGTCACTTTGCCTGTGGGCATTTGCTGCCACTGGCCTTTCAGTGATGCAGGCAGACAGATTGACTGTGGGACAGGGATTAACAAGGGACGGTAATGACTGACTGACAGCAGGATGGACCTGTGTGGGCCTGAACTTTGCAGCTCCTCCTGCTCCTGCAGGACATGCCCAGCTTTAAAGACAACCTGCAAGAGCAGAAAACCACACGGGCCGAGCATCTCGGGCAAGTGGGCCCTGCACACTCCCACACACCCATCCACATATCTGACCAAGATGGGGGGTGGTGTTGGAGAGACAGCTTAGCATTTTGTTTGTTTTTGTCAAGGCAGGGTTTCTCTGTGTAGCCCTGGCTGTCCTGGAACTCACTCTGTAGACCAGGCTGGCGGCTAATTCAGAGATCCTTCTGCCTCTGCCTCCCAAGTGCTGGCATTCGAGGCGCCTTAGTGGTTTTGAGCACAGGCTACCTTTCTCACAGACATTCACTTCCACAGAAGGTTCCCTTTCCATTCCAGCTCCCACATGGCGGTTTAGTGGTTTGTAATCCAGTTCTGGGGAATCTGACGCCCTTTTCCGCCTCCATGGGCACCAGGCACTCATACAGTGCACACGTACACACAGACAAGTCACACACAGACACACACACACACACATTAAAATAATTTAAATCAAAGAAGGTCAGGGTCACAGGTCACCCTGCTGAGATGGGGTCAGGTTTTGATGAGGTGAGCTAGACTTCTGCGCATAAGTGTTCAGAGTGACCAGGAGCTGGTGAGCCAGAGGCTGAGCGTGGGCACAGAAGGAAGATAAGGAAAGGGTCCACGAGACGGTGGCTACTGAGTCAGGATTGCAGAGGAAGAACTTGAGGAAGTTCAGGCTAGCCAGGCACAGGCACACACACACACACACACACACACGCACACACACCATGCCCGTCCTCCCTGAGGGGAGACTGGAGTCCTCACACCTGTCTCATTCACAGTCTGCATGGTACGTGCTGCTTCTGGAAGGCTCTAGACTGGGTCACTAGTGGGTAAACCGAGTCAGGGCTCAAGCTGTGACTAAGCGGTGGGAGGGCTCCTCCTTGCCGTGCAGGTCATTCTTTGTTAGGCTGTGCACCTGTGCCACCTCATCAACGGGTGCTCTGAGCCCCCGGCGCCCAGAAACAGTTCTGTCTGGTGCTGTGCTGTGTGTGGTGTGTGCAGTCTCCAGCGTGACACAGACTCCATCTTTTTCAGCTAGAATCACATCTAATGCTAATCTGGTGTCCTGAGCCGTCGTCCTGGTAGCCATGACATCGCCCCAGTGCAGTTCACAGACTGCCCATTGCTGGCTGTAAGAGCGAAGTGGCTTCTGTCCATACCACAGTGTTGATGTCGGCAGCCAGAGCCAGACCGGCTCCCACAGGACCACTCACTGCTTGGTTCTGAGCTTTGTGAGTTTGGGGCTCCCCGGGATGCTCCTCTGGTACCCCCTAACAGTGGTGGTCAGATGAGCCCCTGGAGTTCAGGGCTGTCTTCTTTGGAGATGGGGCCTTGAGGCATGTTGGGGTGTCTGGATGCCGTAGTGAAAGGGGCAGGTGGACTAACGTGTAAGTCTCACGACAGCCACCAGCAAGGTCTCAAGCAGGAGCCTCAGGCCCTCACTGGCGAGGAAGCTTGGAAGGATATTTTAGGGATACAGAAAAATACGAGACCCTGAGCCCCCTTCTGCCAGAAATCCCCTCATTCCTGTCAAGACAGGACTCATACCCAGAGACCCCTCGCTCCAAGGTTCCCAGTGCACTCTGCAAGTTGCTTCCCCTCAAGGTGAGACGGGCAGTGTCGATGAAGCGCTGGGCATCCTGGCCTTGAGAGGTGGGCCTGGTCAGCCAGCCTAACTGGAGATAAACCCACAGTTGATATAGTCATCGACAGGCCAGCAGAGAGGGGTGGGGGCCGGGGCCCCCAGCATTCTACCTCTCCTGGCCTCGGCACCCCTGGCTGAGTGATCAGAAGCTTCCAGAGAACAAAGGCAAGTCGGACACACCAGGTGAGGATCAGCTAGTACTAGTAGCCTCACATCCTGGGAGCAGAGATAGCCTTGGGATGGGCAGTAATACCAATAGCCTAAAAATCACAGCACCTGGATGGCAGAGCCAGGCGGCTCTGAGTTCAGCCTGGTCTACAGAGTAAGTTCAAGGCCAACCTGGGCTACAAAAAGAAACCCTGTCTAGGAAACAAAACAAAACAAACAATAAAAATCGGAGCAGAAAGGGGCTCAGAGCTCAGGAAGGTTACCTCCTAGAGTCCATGACATTGGTGGATAGATAGTGCCAGAAGGCTCAAAGGAAGATATTCCCTGAGCACGGGTCCTGGGTCAGAATCTGAGGACTGGGACAGATTTCAATGAGGGACCTGGAGGGGTGGGGAGCATGGGGGAGGGGCAATCCTTCAGGCCTCAGAGCCTCACCAGCAGGGTATGCGACTGATTATCCCAAACGTTTCTCCTTGCCTCAGTTTCTCCATGAGGAAAGGCCTAGGCTTTGAGTGCAAACTCTTGGTTTGCAGGCGTGCCCACCCCATGGGATATGCCGCCTGTCCCAGGAGCCTGAGGACCTGAGGTGGGCACTGTTCAGATGTTAGACTTCCTGTCTCCAGTGATGCCTGAAATCTGCTAAAAATATCCGTGCCCCCTGTCAGGGAGGCAGCTATGACGGTGGCTGGGCTGCAGTGACGGTGCTGAGCCCAGGAAGCTTCCGGCAGAGCCGGTTGCCATGGTGATGCTGACTCACAGGCAGAGGCAGGTAGTGGCATCTGGTCCCGGCTGCCCGCCCGCCTCTGCACAGCCAGCACTCAGCATCCTTCGCAGCATGGGGGTGGGGAGAGCACACGGCCGCATCCTCCACTGTGGCTGCGTCACTGACCTGTCATAGCAGGAAGGTGTCAGATGTGGTTTGGCTTCTAATGACCTTGACTGGAGTCAATAGGACGCACACACACAACCATCTGCCTGACCTCTGACCGCCCCGACCCACCCGCCCCCTGACCCACCCGCCATGTTCTCTCATCTGCCCTGTATGTCAAGCCCTTTGTGCTGGCTGGTTTTGTGTGTCAACCTGACACAGGCTGGAGTTATCACAGAGAAAGGAGCTTCAGCTGGGGAAGTGCCTCCATGAGATCCAGCTGTGGGGCATTTTCTCAATTAGTGATCAAGTGGGGAGGGCCCCTTGTGGGTGGGGCCATCCCTGGGCTGGTATTCTTGGCTTGTACAAGAAAGCAGCAAGCAAGCCAGTAAGAAACATCCCCCATGGCCTCTGCATCAGCTCCTGCTTCCTGACCTGCTTGAGTTCCAGTCCTGACTTCCTTTAGTGATGAACTGCAACGTGGAAGTGTAAGCTCAATAAACCCTTTCCTCCCCAACTTGCTTCTTGGTCATGATGTTTGTGCAGGAATAGAAACCCTGACTAAGACACCCTTCATTCCACATTTGCAATTATGTCCTGTGCACGAACGTAGTCACAGTCATGGTGAGGGGCTGTGCTGGGTGACCTCCTGGCCACTCAGACTCATCCCTTCGCTGGCTAAGACCCCACCTGTTCCTCATTTTCTTGTCCTAGTCCCCTGCCGCCCTCTACTCCCACACTTCAAGTTGCCCCAGCCATATCAGCTGTCGCCAACACCCTTCTCCACCATCTACTGATTTCTGCCCCAGGGCCTTTGCACTTCCAATTGCTGCAAGGACCCTTTTTTTTCTTCAGCTGGCCTCTGGGCCTCCAAATTCTTGTTTGTTTGTTTGTTTGTTTTTATCTTTTTCAGTCGTAGGTGATGGCAGCTGGCAAGCTGATGCCAAGCACCCTGGGGTACACAGTGACACTGTCCCGAGACACGACAGACAATACACACAGAAAGGAGATGGGTGGTGAGCACCTGTTAGTCCCGGCCCTCGGGTGGTGGAGGCAGGGCTATCTCTCTGACTTTTAGGTCAGTCTGGTCTACAGAGCAACCCCGTCTTAACCTGGAAGCCCGGGACATGAGGTCCTAAAATTGATCCATAAGTTCTGGGTCACCCCAGAGCTGGGAGGGGCAGACAGACAGACAGATCCTGGAGCTTTCTGGAAACTGTAGAGCAAAGAAAAGCTGGGCAGGTGAGAGAGCTCAGCAGCTACAGGCGATTGCAGCCAGAGCAGAGCAGAGAGAGCAGAGCAGTGAGCAGAAGCAGAGCAGTGAGCAGAGCAGAGCAGTGAGCAGAGCAGTGAGCAGGAGCAGAGCAGTGAGCAGAGCAGAAGCAGAACAGAGCAGAGCAGTGAGCAGAAGCAGAGCAGTGAGCAGAGCAGAGCAGTGAGCAGAGCAGAGCAGAAGAAGCAGAGCAGAAGCAGAAGCAGGAGCAGAGCAGTGAGCAGAGCAGAGCAGTGAGCAGAGCAGAGAGAGCAGAGCAGTGAGCAGAAGCAGAGCAGAAGCAGAGCAGAGCAGTGAGCAGAGCAGAGCAGAGCAGAGCAGTGAGCAGAGCAGTGAGCAGAGCAGTGAGCAGAGCAGAGCAGAAGCAGAGCAGAGCAGTGAGCAGAGCAGAGCAGAGCAGAGCAGTGAGCAGAGCAGTGAGCAGAGCAGTGAGCAGAGCAGTGAGCAGAGCAGAGCAGAAGCAGAGCAGAGCAGTGAGCAGAGTAGAGCAGAGCAATGAGCACAGCAGAGCAGTGAGCAGAGCAGAGCAGTGAGCAGAAGCAGAGCAGAGCAGTGAGCAGAAGCAGAGCAGAGCAGTGAGCAGAGCAGAGCAGAGCAGTGAGCAGAGCAGAGCAGTGAGCAGAGCAGAGCAGAGCAGTGAGCAGAGTAGAGCAGAGCAGAAGCAGAGCAGTGAGCAGAGCAGTGAGCAGAGCAGAGCAGTGAGCAGAGTAGAGCAGAGCAGTGAGCAGAAGCAGAGCAGAGCAGTGAGCAGAAGCAGAGCAGAGCAGTGAGCAGAGTAGAGCAGAGTAGAGCAGAGCAGAGCAGAGCAGTGAGCAGAGCAGAGCAGTGAGCAGAGTAGAGCAGAGTAGAGCAGAGCAGAGCAGAGTAGAGCAGAGCAGAGCAGAGCAGTGAGCAGAGCAGAGCAGAAGCAGAGCAGAGCAGAGCAGTGAGCAGAGCAGAGCAATGAGCAGAGCAGTGAGCAGAAGCAGAGCAGAGCAGTGAGCAGAGTAGAGCAGAGTAGAGCAGAGCAGAGCAGAGCAGTGAGCAGAGCAGAGCAGAAGCAGAGCAGAGCAGAGCAGTGAGCAGAGCAGAGCAATGAGCAGAGCAGTGAGCAGAAGCAGAAGCAGAGCAGAAGCAGAGCAGAGCAGAGCAGTGAGCAGAGCAGAGCAGTGAGCAGAGCAGTGAGCAGAGCAGAGCAATGAGCAGAGGAGAGCAATGAGCAGAGAGCCTGAGCTTAGGCCTCGGTCCCCACACGGTGGAGGGAGGAACTCCAACTTCTACTCTGCCCCCCCCCACACACACACACAGTATATTCAAAGAAATTAAAATAACTTTTGAAACCCCAAAGTGGCCAGGTGGCGGTGCCTTTAATCCCAGCATTAGAGAGGCAGAAGGCCCTCTGAATTCAAGGCCAGCCTGGTCTACAGGTTGTCCTGGTCTTTCAGGACAGCCAGGGCTACATTGTCTTGGAAACCCTGTCTTGAAAAACAAACAAAACAAAAAAACAAGAGAAGAAAGACCAAAGTGGACGCCTCTTGAGGAATAACCGAGAGACTGCCCCGTGACTTCAGCATGCACATGCGCACACAGAGACATTAATTACACAGAAATAAGGCATATCAAAGAATAAAACTCACCCAATAAATTCAAAACTAGATGAAACAAACCCTATGCTTGCTAAGAAGCTGGGGTCAGGGAGGACGGTTCCCTAAACTGCACTGTCTGGTGTGACTCACCCTCCCTCAGGGGAAGCAGGTGGGGCGGGCCCCGCACTGCATAACCCAACGGGACACCTGCTGAGTGGCAGCTGAGGCCAGCGCCCAGGCGTCTGTGCCAGCCCCGGGGCCTTTGCACGTGCTGCTCTGGCTGCCAGAGGAGCCCGGCCTGAGCGCGTGCGCCAAGTCCTCTGGGCCTCCTTGCTGTCCTTGTCACCCGCCAGCTTATTCCCACCCCTATCCTGTCCCTTCCCTTGGGGCTTCTTGGGCCTCCAGAAAGATCTGTGGCTTAGCCTGTGGGGCAGACAGGGCCACTGGGGATTGGGACGGGGGACGGGCACATGGAGGGGCTGAGTGCCACCAGGAGCGACCGGGAACGGCTCGCCTCAGAGGGCTGCTGCGGGCCGGGAGGGCGCGGTGGAGAGGATGCAGGACGCGGGTATTTTTAGGCGCTGAACGAAGCTCTGAAGTATGTCCACGGCCCCTCCCGAGGGCGGCTGGGTGCCTGCTTCGGAGCCTGGATCCAGGAGGAGCGCGATGGGACGGCGGAGGGCGTGAGTCACCGCCGGGTGGCTGTGCGGCCAGGCGGGAGGGAGGAGCTTTGCGGAGGCTGCTGCTGCCCCTGCAAGGGAGGCTCAGCCAGTCGGGGTCACCGACTCCCACGGCTCGGCAAAGGCGACGTGTGGGTGTGGCCAGCACGAAGGCTCCAGAGCCGCCACCCTCAGCCGGCTGTGCGCGTCTCCTGAGCGCCTCGCTCACTCCCCGCGGCTGGCCCGGGGCGACCACCTGCCGTGCACTCCCGCATCTCTTAGGCGCCCGCCGCCCTCCCATGCCAAAGTGGCCACCGCGATGCCGGCCGCGGCACACGCTTCCTCCGCCCATGCTGTGCACGAGGCTGACTGAGGGCTCATTCACGGCACACACTTAGCACCCGCTGCAGAGCAGGCTGACCTAGTGACCATCGTTTCCCTGTGTAGCCCCGGCTGTCCTGGAACTCACTCTGTAGACCAGGCTGGCCTGCAACTCAGAAATCCGCCTGCCTCTGCCTCCCAGAGTGCTGGGATCACAGGCGTGCGCCACCACCGCCTGCCCAGTGTGCATGTATTAATCACTTACTGCATACCACACTGGCCTTTGGGTGATCAGGCCAGCATTTGCTGAGCATGTACCGAAGTGCTGGAACTGAGAGGAAACTGAGGCACAGTGAGTTGAAGTAGCCCAGGCGCCTTACCTAATTAATGCTGCCAAGATCATCTGGCCCATTGCTCGGCTGAAGTGCCTTGTTTTGCTGTGTGATGCTAGGGAGGAAACCCCAGCCCTCCATGCAGGCTGAGGGAGCCACACCCCTGCCCAGGGGAGGATTTTTTTCCCCCAAGTTTATCACTGAGAAGCCCAGCAAGCTCTGCACAGGCCGAGGAGCCCGCAGAAGGAAGGCTCTGACGGAGACCCAGGGCCTCGCTGCCCGGCTCCGGCCACGGCCTGGCTCCTGTGGGCTCTTAAAGCTGAGGCCAGAGGTTGCCGCCACACCAAGTTCTGTTGCCCACTGTGCATGCATGCTGTGTCTTGAGACAGGATCTCACTGTGTAGATTCTAGCTTGGCTCTGCTTCCCATGCTGGGATTAAAGGGATGTGCCACTCAAGATGTGACATTAGGGGCTGGAGCGATGGCTCAGCGGTTAACAGCACCGACTGCTCTTCCAGAGGTTCTGAGTTCAAATCCCAGCACCCACATGTTAGCTCAACCATCTGTAACGGGATCAGATGCCGTCTTCTGGTGTCTGAAGACAGTGACAGGGCCCTCATATACATATAATCAGAAAATCTTTTAAAAAACAATAACAACAACAACAACAACAAGATGCAGCATTGAAGTATCCAGCAAGCAGTGAGCAGGGTGCCTCCTGTGGGAGCGGCAGGAGCCTGGGCAGAGCACTAGGGACAGGCGGGTCCCAGGAGCCCCCCTTTCTCCACCTGAGGTACAGAGGGGAAGTGAGCCAGCCTGGAGCGTGGGCAGGACGGAGCCTGGGTTCAGGCCTCCGTACCTGATGGAGGAAAGGTGGCCGAGGAGGAGCCCCCAGCAGGTTTGAGCCATGAGCCCCGCCCCGCCCCGCCCCTGCTCCCATCCTCAGGCACACTAACAGGCCCTAGTGAGGCTGTCCTTGCTATGGGAAGGAGTCCCCTGCTCCTGCCTGAGCCCCATCACCTCATCTGTTTACCCAGGGTGCACTCCTCCAGTTCTCGTCTGCTGGCCACAGGGCCTTTGCATCTGCCTGGAACACTGCCTGGAACTAGGTGGCTGGCCCTGCAATACACCCCAAGTCAGAGTGCTCAGGGTCAGACCCAGGGCTCCGTGCACTAGTGCTCTAGGACACTTCCTGGCACCGGAGGGACAGAGGACAATTTGCAATCCCGTCTCCAGACGGTTCTGGAGATCAGACTCAGCGTGTCCTGAATGTCATGTGACCTCTCCCATGGCTGCTTCTTCAGGTGGCCTCCTCCCGGGCCCCCCCCCTTTTTTTTTTTTCGAGACAGGGTTTCTCTGTGTAGCCTGTCCTGGAACTCACTTTGTAGACCAGGCTGGCCTCAAACTCAGAAATCTGCCTGCTTCTGCCTCCTAGAGTGCTGGGATTACAGGCGTGCGCCACCACGGCCCGGCCTCCCTGGCCCTTTCTTTCTGCGGTGTATTTGGGCTCTCTGTGGCAGGCCCCCCAGGGGAAGGCAGGGCTGCAGGGCGCAGGCTCCGCTGTTGGCTAGGTGCCAGTCCTCCCACATTTGGACAATCACTGTAAGATGTTCTGGGGACCACAAGGTGAGTGGCCAGGCACTCCATGCCCCTTGTGCTGTATGTTACCAAGTGCGTGCAAGGAGTCAGGAGGGTAACTGGGATATAAATACCGTGGGAAGACACCCATGATGGAAGGTGGCCCCTCTGCAGTCCCTGGCCCTGTGTGAGTCACAGAACCACCCACAGGACAGCAGCAGAGATCAGGTGATGGGTGTGGATCGCAGCCCTGAGGGCCTGGCTTAGGATCTGGAACGCAGCCTTCAGGAACTGGGTCTGGCTTCTGGCTTCCTCTCTTCTGTGAGGGGCTAAGGCTGGGTTCCTGGAACTCACTGGGAAGAACACAGAACCTCACTGAGCTCAGAAGCTTCTAGAAGCCAATGCACCTAAGCCAGGGTGCATGACCCAGGAAGCAGAGCTGCTCTTTGTCCTGTGCTGCCGGAGAGTGGCGAGACAGGCATGGAAGGAGCACTGGGGACCAGGGCTGAGCTGGCAGGAAGCTGGAGGACCACGGGGTGGAGCACTGGGACAGGGAGGACTGTTGCACAGACTGACCCCCAGGGACAAGAAACAGACGCAGGGAACCTGGAGGGTTCTCAGGGATAGGACCAGGGAGCTGCTGCCATTGAAACCATAGATTGCAGCCCGGCATAGCGGCTCAGGCCTTCGTCTGAGCACTTCCGGTGCAGAGGCAGGAGGACCTCTGAGTTCTTGGTCTACAGAGTGAATGCATTCCAGGCCAGCTAAGGCTACATAGTGAGACACTGTCTCAAAAAAGGAACAAGCCAGGCAATGGTAGCACACTTTAATCCCAGCACTTGGGAGGCAGAGCCAGGAGGATCTCTGAGTTCGAGGCTAGCCTGGTCTACAGAGTGAGTTCCAGGACAGCCAGGGGTACACAGAGAAACCCTGTCTCAGGAGGAAAAAAAGGAACAAGAATAATCCAAACCCTAGAATTTGCTTTGTTTGGCGTTTTGAGACGGGTCTTATAACTGATAGTCTGGATAGCTTATAGCAACCTTTCAGCAGGTGCCATACCAGGCCGACTCACAGGGAGGACAGCATGGGGCCCATGGACTGGAGCTGGAGTGCCTATAGCTGTCGCAGCCATTACCCCAGGGTAGACCTCAACATGGTGGCCAGCCTGCTGTAACGTGTCCCCTTTATACATTGTTGGGGCAGGTGCCACACAGGACCCAGATATGGGCCCTGTGGTGATGCCATCAAGACCAGGCCAAAATGCCAGCGCCACCTACAGCTTGGCACAGGCTCAGCTGAGGGGACACAGGACAGCACTGACCCTCACAACCAATTGGCTTGTACTTTGTCTTTGGAGACAGGGTTTCTCTGTCTGGGGTAGCCCTGGCTGGCCCCCGCCTCTGCTGCCGTGCACCATGCCTATGCTGAGATGTCGGTTAGCCACACTGTGTGCGCAGGCTCCTGAGCAGTGTGGAAACCACGAAGAGAGCCCACTCGGAAGACCTTCACGCAGCGGGAAGCCCCGGGCTCCGCCCCAAGCATCACAGCGGCTGTGACTTCATTTCCAACATCAGCTTCTGGTCCTCATGGGCACCAGGTATGCACACACACACACACACACACCCCGTGCTGTGCTTTCCCTGGGTCTCTCTCCTTGTGGCGGCACGCCGCTCTGGAGTTGTATAGCCCAGAGCTGCTCTGCTGCTAAAGCGGTCGGTCTGCCAGCCTTGGCCCTGACCCCCCTCCCGCCCCAGTCTCCACAGTTTTGAAGCGCTCTGTAGCCCCGGCTGGCCTAAAGCGCTGGCTCTGCCCGTCTGCCTGCTAACTGGGACCTGCTCACCTCTCCTGGCAGGGCACACGGCCAAGCCCAGGGTTCAGGGAGGGCACATTGGTTGGCGGTGGCAGAGGGTGGCTGGCTCCTGCCATAGTGTTTGCCTTTATTTTTCAACAGAAAACGTAAGGGGTGCAGCTGGGAAAGGACAGGCAAGCTGCCCTGCGCTTGAGCCTGCAGCTCCGCCGTGAAGCTCCACGAACCTGAAGCAGCCTTCAGAGGGCTTCCAAGGCTCCACAGGCAATGCAGACTCGGAACCTTCCAGAACCAAGTGAGTGCCAGCCAGGGACTTCACCGGACCAGATGCCAAGTGCGGCTTAGCGCAAAGGAGTCCGGAGGCCTCGCCCACGGGCCTGGGCCGGGCTGGGCCGGCTCACTGCTTGCCCGCCTGCCGTCCTGGCTTCTTCTCGGGCTGGCCACGGCCTGCGCCTGGGATGCCACCCCGGCCCCGGCCGCCAAACACACCTGTACAGGGCAGAAGAAGCAGAGCTAGACACCAGGCTTCCTGGGCAGGGGCAGGTCTGTCCTGTGCCCTGTGCAAGGGGCCTGTGGAGACTGCAGGTTAGACTCCGCCTGGGGAAAGGGTCCACACCTCCAGGAGTCCACACCACCATGTCCTACACGGAGACTGCACAGGGTGCAGAAGGGCGCGTGCCTGGGTGTCCCCCCCACCTCATCACCATGGGGACCCCACCTCGGCCAACGCCGCCCATGCCTCGGCCTTTCTGCTGCTTCTGCTGCTGCGGGCCTCCCCGTCCGCGGCCCTTGGCGGCCTCCTCCCGCACCATGTCGATGATCTCATCGGGGATGCGCAGGTACTTGATGGTGCTGCCGCGGATGTAGCACTCGGGCATCCTCCAGAACTTGTCGCCATCCTGTGGAGAGGACAAGGGTCACAGGCGGGCACAGGCCAGCCAGGCCAGCGGCGCACCCTCCCTGCGTGAGCACTCACTCACCCGTGACGTGCAGATCACCTCTCGAAGGTTGATGTTCATCCAGTTGTCGCAGCTCACCAGGTGCCCGTTGTACGTCTCTCCGTTCTTCAGCTCCACCAGCTGTGGAAGACCCCAGCCGAGCTCAAGCACACCTGGCTTGTCGCCCCAAACTACAGCTTTCTGCACAGCGATTCGACCCTTAAGGGCCAGCCATCATTCATAGTGATGCTGTGATGAGCGGCACGGCACGGCCCAGTTCCCCACCCAGTGTATGGAACACTAGCTGGGCATGGTGGCACACACCTGTGGTTCCAGGACTCTGGTGGCTGAGGCAGGGGGATAGTGAGGAGACAATGGGCAAGCCCAGTCTGGTCACCTACAGAAGGAATATTACACAGCCAGGAAAAGAATGACTCTCAAAGCCACTGAGTGACACAGACAAGCCACGTGTCCCTCTCTCAAAATGCAGAGGACAGAGGACAGAGGGCACTGTGCAGGCGGCCAGGGCTGGGGTGGACGCCGAGGGAATGAGGCCGAAGCTGGGCTCTGGCTGTGTGGAGTGTATGGACACACCACACGTCACACGGGCAGTGCTCCTTCCCTGGCATGTCAGGGGGGACCCAGGCCTGTAGCATGCAGGACCACAATTTGGCTACTCGGCCACACTGCTGCTCCTTTTCAAAAAAACAGTTCAACCAGTGGCAATCCTCCTGTTGCGGCCTCCCAGGTAGCTGGGATGCCAGGGGACCGGGTCTGTGCGGGGACTCTCCGGGCAGGACCAGCAGTATGAGCTGCACTGTGCCAGCCTCTTCCTGACACGTCTTTTAAAAGACTGTTTTGTGGGCGTTTTACTTTGTATTGTATCTGCCATTCTGTCTGTGTGCACAGAGGGCAGTGACCGCATCAGGGAAGTCAAGACCCCTCTGTCATCACGTGGGTCAGTCCTGGGGACTGAACTTAGGTCCTTCGGCTTGGCAGCAAGCACCTTTCCCACTGAGCCATCTTGCCGGCCTTCTGTCAGGAACTGCACAGGACTGGGGGGTGGGGGGTGAAGGGAGGGGCCGGAGCGGCCTGCTTACCATGGGGTGATTCTGCGCCGTCTTCAGCAGCGACAAGGGAAGCTGCAAGCAAACGTCACTGTGAGGTGTGGTCCCCCACTCAGGGACAGCCACACGGGCACGGCCACCCCCAATGCACACGCCTGTGTTCAGGCCACGGCGACCTCGCAGCACCCACCCTACAGGTGTCAGCCACCCGAACTTCCTGGACCATTTGGGTCACTTCTCCACAATCCTGTCGCCTAGAACCACAGAAGGGGGCAAGGTCCTCTGTTGGAGGTAGCAACCTGGCAGCCTTTCTGAGGGAGAACCCTGTCGTGAGCCTAGGCTGGCCGGAGCCTTCTGAAAGCCCAGGGCTGCACACGACCTGCTTCATACTCTGTCCTGGTGCAACCCAGACTTGGGCCCCAGGCGAAGGGCTGATGACACTGCCTCCCAGTGCCAGCACCATAAAGACCAACATAAGCCAGGTGTGCTGTGGCACACCCGTCACCCCAGTTCCAGGGAGGCTGAGGCAGGGGGATAGGAGTTTTAGATATTTTCAGCTACAGTTTGAGGTCAGCCTGGACTACATTAGACCTGTCTCCAAAATTCACACAAAAATCAAAATACAGCCAGGCACAACGTGCACACATTCAATCCCTGCACTGAGAAGCAGAGGCAGGTGGATTTCTGTAAGTTCTAGGCCAGCTGGGTTACACAGTGAAACAAACAAACACCACCACAAGGGGCTGGAGACACATCTCAGCAGCTGGGAACACCGACTGCTCTTCTGGAGGACCTGGGTTCAATCCCCAGCACCCACACGGTGGCTTACACATGTCGATAACTGCAGTCCCAGGTCTCCACTCACAGAGACATGCATGCAGTCAAAACACCAATGAGCTTAAAATAAAAAGAAATCATTTTAAAAACAGAAGAAACAACAACAACAAGGGCCCCAGATCCTTAGGACCATCATGCCCAGCATGGTGACTTTGGGTCATGAGAGGGTTGGTGGAGCCTGCGGCACAAGGCCCTTCCCAAGAACAGCTGGGGGTGGGGGTGGGGGTGGGGGTGGGGGAGTGGAGCAGGAAGTGAGGCTCGAGCCCACTTCCTTCAGAGGCTTCCTGGAAGGGTAGGAGGCAGAGGGTGGCTTTTGTGAGATGGCTGGTGGGCGGAACAGTGGCCTTGGTGACCAGTGACACCGGTGTGCAGCCTGATCCTCAAATAAACAGCGAAAAAAGCCACAGCAAGGCAGCCTGTGGCTAAGCTCCAGGGAGCTGGAGCCATGGTTGTCACCCTTGCTGATGGCCTGAGGCCAGCCTGGGCTACCTGAGACCGGCTCAACAAAGGAACAAACAGGACAGTCAAACCCCCAATACAAGGCACAGCTAGGGCTCGGGGCAGCACTAAACAAGAACACAGGCAATGCACGCACAGCTCTTCCGGAACTGCTCTGGCCGCGCACAGCCTGGAGCTAGCCGTGAGGCAGCCGCGGTGAGGTCCAGCCTATGCGGAACCTTGTCCCTCCTCGGGGCCACAGCCACCACCCAGGATGCCCTTCCCCAGACTCTTTTCCCAATCCTGCTGAGCATGTCGCCTCCCGTGGCTAGGCCCCTAATGGACACCTTGGGCTGCCAGCCCGTTCCCACCCACCGCAGCAAAGGCCGCTCTCTAATTACGGGGTGATTAGCACCAGTCTCCCCGGCTAGACAGAAGGTCAGTGTGGGTGTGTGCTCTGCTGTGGCAGGGAGGGGCAGTAAACACTGGCTGAGCACGCAGGGGTGGGGACACCCAGCACAGGTGCATCCTGTCCAGTGCCACAGGTAAGTGTGTAGGGACAGGCTGCCACCCCCAGGGCTGTGTATGCAGTGGGACACAGGAATGAAGACGGAATCCGCCCAGCTGGAAAGGCCTCCCGAAATGAAGGGGAAAAAAGCTCAGAGTGAACCGGGCTGGAGAGCCACAGGCTTTAGGGCGGGGTAGACGTGGCTTTTCCCAGAGCACCTGCAGGTGTTATAGCCACCGTGCTGGCCTCCGGTCCCAGCACCTCCCCCCGGAGGAGGCAGTTTCAGGAAAGGCAATTCCTTCTCAGCCACCGTCCGGACTCCGGGACCCAGTGTAGATGAGACGGCAGGAGACGCAAGGCTAGGGCTCAGAGAGCTCAGGATGTTCAGCTGCGACACTCCTGTGCCAGCCTGACCGCAGATACGGGTGTGTCTGTGTGTCCCTGCACGGGGTGGACGTCCAGTCCTGGGCGCACCTGGCCATCCCTTCAGGAAGGCTCAGGGGCTGGGCGTGTGCTGTGGGGTGGGAACAGATGGGGCTCAGGTAGCCCAGCAGGAGTGCTTACCCAGTGTGTGTTAGGCCCTGAGTTCCAGCACCACAAACCCCAGGATCACTCAGGAGTTCACAGTGATGCGTGAATACAAAGGGAGTTAAGAGCCAGCCTGGGCTACATGAGACCCTGCCTGCCGTGCTGACACAAACGTGGAGGCCATCACGCGTGCTTTCCACACTCCAGTGACTGAGGCAGGAGGCTCATGAGACCGGCGCTGGCCTGGATTGCATCAGTTCAGACCAGAAAGCCTGAAACAAACCTCGTGCCATCAAGAACTGAGGGGATGGGGCCGGGCGGTGGTGGCGCACGCCTGTAATCCCAGCACTTGGGAGGCAGAGGCAGGGGGATTTCTTAAGTTCGAGGCCAGCCTGGTCTGCAGAGTGAGTTCCAGGACAGCCAGGGCTATACAGAGAAACCCTGTCTCGGAAAAACAAAACAAAAGCAAAAAACAACAAAAAACCTTCCCTTCCTCCCGAGCAGGACGTGCTGTGCGTCCCAGGGAGAGAAACGTCCCTCTCTCTGCGCTGGATTTTCAACCAAAGGCGTGGGCAGCTAAGGTCGGCCTCGAGATAAGCATCGAGCGGCAAGGACGCCCACGTGAGCCATTAGGCCCGCCCACTTTCCGGAAACGCAGCATCCTATCAATGACGGTAACAAATCCCGGAAGCGATCATAGTCCCTCTTCCGGCCGCAAAACCCGCGTCCATTCAAGAGATAAATCCCCAACGGCGACGGGCGGGGACCCTGGAGAGACACCGGTGACCTCCGGCCTCAGTTTCCCCCATCTCTCAGCAACCCGAAGACCCTGAGCGCGCCCCTACGCCTCGCGGCCCTCACCATCTTCCCTGCAGAGATAACTTCCGCCGCTGCACAGCCACTCGCGCTCCCACCGGCGGCACACCGCGCGCCCGAGCCTGAAAAAGAATGGCAGAAACTATGACCAATCAGCGAGTGGCTCAACGGTCACTCATCCAATCGGAACGGGCTAGGGCGGTACCTAGGGAACAAGAAGGCAGGCCGAGCCGTATTCCCACCGTGGGATTGAGGGGCGGTCGTAAAGTGCGGTACCTGAGCGACGCAAAAGGCCGCAGCACAAGCCACGCCCACTCCGGGTGTATGTTGGGAAAGGGCGCCTGCGTAGAGGTGCGCTCCTGGATCTGGTCGGGCGCCACACTGTGGGCGAAGCTGGCTAATGCATGGGAATCGCGCGGGGCTGGGGAAACTCGCCTAGTGCCCACTTTGTGCTCCCAGCCTTTCCTTCTCGCCCTTATGGGTCTCTTTGTCTTTACTCAAATAGAATCAAATGAACGCGATCGGAAGGTCTGTCGTTCCCCGGCGATAGGAGGGGAAAACAAATCGCTGGAATTTTTTTGAGACGGGCTCGTGTGGCAGGTGAAGCTAGCTGACCTTGCACTCGCATTAGACCCTGACCAGGCTTCTCCAGTGCTGGCATGGCCACTGTAGGCCACCAAACCCATTGCTTGCTTTTTTTTTTTTTAAATCGTTATCATTTTGGGAGTGGGATGGTATTTCTCTGTGCAGCCCTAGGTGGCCTGCAACACTCTCTGTAGACCAGGCTGGTCTCGAACTTCCAGAGATCCTACCAAATGCTGGGATTGCAGGTGTGCACCACCATGCCTAGCATGTTGCATGGTTTAATGTGTCTTCTTGAGATACAAATTCAGATTCTCATACTTGCCCAGTATAATTCGCCATGATCTGCCAAAGAATGATACCCAGGACTCAAATAGTATGTAAACAGAAAGAATGTTTTATTCTGCAGAAGTCCGGCTTGCTGGGGTCTCCCACTAGCAGAACAGACACCCAAGTTAACTTGCAGGCCTGATTTAAAGCACATTTAGGGAATTCCGGGGTAGGTGACCTCTGTGTTAATCGGCTGGGTCCATCTCTATGGCCATTCCATTCCTGGGGTGTGAGAGATGGAGACGTCCTGGGGAGGTCTGGACACTGCTGCTGACCCATTGTCCTTGCCTCAGGCCAGGTGGCGGGGCGGCTTCTGAGGCCTGGACTTGCCTGGAATTGGCCAGTTCTTGGAAACAGATCTAGGCCTAGTCTCCTGAACTTGAGCTTGAAGCCTGGCCTGGAGTCAGCCTGGCCTTCTCACCAGGAAGTACTCTACCCATGGATCCATCTCCTAGCCCTTCTATTTATTGTTATTTTCTTTGGCTGCTGGCTGTGGAACTGGAGCTCCACCCTGAGCTGTCCCAAGCAGGACAGCTGTTTTCACCAAGCTGAAGGCCCGACACACAATGTTGGATCCTCTGACCCAGGAGACTCCCTTGGCATCACTGCCCAGGGCCCTTCTAAGTGATGAAGTGAGACTCCCACACGAGGACTGCGGCTCGGCGGGAGGGGTAGAGACTCTGAGCTCCTGCCCTGCTAAAAATAAAGCAAAATAACAATCAGTAAATACGAAGAGGGGACCCTGAGCAGGATGGGCACCATCTCTGCCCTGGGGCGGGGTGCAGGTGGTGTTGCCGGAGGAGCCGGTGCCCAAGGCCCTGCCCCAGCACATGGATGGTTGAGGTACAGCAGGGTCTGTCTACGCTATCACTAATAAACAAAAGAAATGTGTCAATGGACCTGCTGGCTTCAGGTCTAAGATTAGAGAGTAACTGTCACCCCAGAATGCAGCTCTGAGATGGGGACCAAGGATTTGTGATGTAAGGATCCGAGATACCCAGGGAAGGAGCACCCCATGATGGGCAACTTGCACCCCCACAGCAGGACTGGGTGAATCCCAGCAAAGTTCGTTAGCCCTCATGGGTACCTGGGCTAGCCCACGCCCCTGTACACAGAGTGGGGGGGAGGCAGGAGCCTTGAAACCTGAGATGCTGCTCCGGGACAGGCCACCTGGGCCACCTGGGTGACGTGCAAAGCTCCAGGGTGGCCACAAAGGTGTCATGAGTGTGGCTGCAGAAGTAGGAGGAGGTCCCAGCTGCGCCCCCTTGCGCTCTTCTCTGAGTGACTTTTCTTCTCTGCCCATCCTGTGTCCCGCGTGGCTGCTCCCTCCCCTTCCTGGTTGTTTGTTTATCTTTCCCTCAGCAAGTGGGATGAAGCCTAGGGTTGTCTGTCAGCCACTCCTCGACATCCTCTGGCCTGACCCAGTGAGCTGCTCTCGCGTTTGCCTTTAGAGGGTTCCATGAGGTTACAACAGATAGGCTCAAAACCAGGAGGAGGGGCGGGGGCTGGAGAGGTGGCTCAGTGGTTAAGAGCACTGACTGCTCTTCCGAAGTTCAATTCCCAGCCACCACCCACATGGTGGATCGCATAATGAGATCTGACGCCCTCTTCTGGAGTGTCTGAAGACAGCTACAGTGTACTTACATTTAATAATAAATCTCAAAAGGAAAAGTAAGGCAGGAAGGTGAGAGGCTTCAGGCAGCTTTCTCTGACCGGCCCCATCGGGCCCCGTCCCTATGCGCACGATGGCCAGGGAGGACGCCAGCAACAGCCTGAATAAATGCCTCACACCTCGCTTCTCTGTGGATAAAGAACAACCGGGCACAGGGTGGTGGTAGCACACACCTTTAGTCCCAGCCCTCAGGAGGCAGAGGCAGGCAGATTTCTGAGTTCGAGGCCAGCCTGGTCTACAGAGTGAGTTCCAGGATAGCCAGAGCTATCCAGAAAAACCCTTGTCTCGGAAAAATAAAAAATAAAAATAAAACAAAACAAAATCCAAACTGCTGTCCCCATATATAACTAAATTGTGCTGTGCACCAACAAGAACCTGCTTTAACTTTTCTTGCCAATTTACAACCCCCAGACTGTGCCAGGCGAGGTTAGTGGCTATTGAAAATACCACCAGGACGGGGCCATCTGAAGACACATTCGGTAGTGTGTTAACTGTACAAAAAAGACACTGCACAGTTTAAAAACAAATCTGACACAGCCTTACATTTCAATTTTTTCTTTAAAAGGAGTGAGCTGTGTACAGGGGGTTAAATGCTTTATAGACAAGAAAAAGCTGCACTAGAACCAATTTATCCATCACCTTCTTCTTCATCTTCATCTTCGTCTTCTTCATCCTCTTCACCCTCATCTTCCTCTTCCTTCTTTTTCTTCCTCTCCTTAGCCTTGACCTCCCCCTTTCTCTCTGCGTCAGGTTTCCTTCAGCTGTGTAGCCAGCAATCTCCTTCTCCTCCTTCTCCTTCAGCTCGGCAGCCTTCTTCTCGCAGGGCTTCTTCTCCTCCGCTGTGGTGTTTTCCACATCTCTCCTCTTTTCTTTGCAGCATCACCAATGGATAAGCCAGGATGCTCGCCTTTGATTTTGGGGCGGTGCTCAGAACAGAACAAGAAGAAGGCGAAGGAGGCCCCTTGGGTGCACTGGGGTCCTTGAACTTCTGTTTGGTCTCCCCTTTGTGGGGGATGTAGGTTTCCATTTCTCTTTCATAACGAGCCTTGCCAGCCTTTGCCATATCTTCGAATTTCCCCTTTTCTTTAACAGACATGGTCTTCCACCTCTCCGAGCACTTCTTGGAGAACTCTGAGAAGTTGACAGAAGCATCCGGGTGCTTCTTCCTGTGCTGCTCCCGGCAGTTTGCACAAAGAATGCATATGAGGACATTTTGCCTCTCGGCTTCTCAGGATCTCCCTCGCCCACGTTTAGTTGATTTTCCTCCTCAAGGCACAGAGTCTCCCAGTGCCCGTCCGGCTGTCGCTTGTCCCGGCGCCATCTCCACGGAGCTCAGTGTGCTGCAGGTCTGTGACAGCTGGAGCCAGATGCGGCCTCCTCCCTCTCTCTGCTCTGTAATTACACTGAGATTTTAAACTGAGACCTTTTTGCGTTTTCCCCACCTTGTCATCTCCCTTGGGTCCCAAAACAAGTAGCTGGGAAAGCAGCTCACACCTGTTGTCTTAGGGTTTCTTTTAGTTTTCCTCTTTCCTGTTTTTAAAAAAAGATTTATTTATTTATTCTATGTAAGTACACTGTTACACTGTAGCTGTCCTCACACACACCAGAAGAGGGCATCACATCCCATTACAGATGGTTGTGAGCAGGTCGCTGGGATTTGAACTCAGAACCTTCAGAAGGGCAGTCAGTGCTCTTAACCATTTCTCCAGCAACCTTAGTTAGGGTTTCTATTGCTGCAACAAAACAGCAGGACCAACAAAATGTGTTGGGGAGGAAAGGGTTTTTTGGGTTTATATTTACATATCATAGTTTATCACTGGGGGACATCAGGACAGGAGCTCACACAGGGCAGGACCTGAGGCAGGAGCTGATGCAGAGGCCATGGAGGGTGCTACTTACTGGCTTTCTCCCCATGGCTTTCTGATGGCCCCACCCACCATGGGCTGCACCCGCCCCACTGATCATTAATTGAGGAAATGCATTACAGCTAGATCTCAGGGGGGGCATTTCCTCAAGTGAGCTCCTTGCTCTCTGAGGACTCTAGCTTGTGTCAGGTTGACATAAAATGATCTCATCCCAGCACACACACTGCCATGGCTGTTAGCTGGGATGGGCATCAGGGAGCCGTGCGGCCAGCGGCTGCAGGTGCCCGCTGGGACAGCAGTGGAGCTGCAGACATCACCAGCACCCTGCTGCTGCAAACAGGCTGCGGCTCCACCCTGTGGTTGGGGACCTCATCAGCTGTGGGGAAGCCACTGTTGTTTAGGGGAGAGGAGGTGTGGTGTAAACGTGTCAGAAATGTATAGAAGCCGCACACCAACACAGCACCCGGGGAAGAGGCAGGCTATTGCCATAAGGAGGGGCTAGCCTCTGCTAATAAGCAAAACTGCCTCAACAGAACCTAAGCCAAAAGTAACAAAAGAACCAGCAATCCCAGCAATGCCTGGTTGCGCCACATTCCTGTTACCACCTTGAGGAGCAGAGGCACGGACAAACCGTCAGTGCTCTTAACCCCTGAGCCAGCTCTCCGTCCCTGGGAGCTTTGGGTTTCTGGGATAACAGGTGGGCATCACCATGGTCAGGACTTGGTCTCTCTTTTTTTTGAGGGTCAGGTCATGTCTCTTTCCCCGACAGCTATGCTCAAAGTCTCCCATGGACAGATAATTAAAGGTCCCTGCCAGCACTCCCTAGGAGAGTTGGGATGGGTGGGGGCCAGACAGAAAGATGGCTCAGTGGGTGAAAGTGTTGCCATGGAGACCTGAGTTTGAATCCTGGGAGACCTGAGTTCGAATCCGGGGATGCAGGGGAAGATCCAGACACACAACAACTGTCTGCAATCCTGGCGCTCCTGTGGTGAGTGGTGAGCTCTGGACCCTGCCACAATTTTACAGGTCAACTAGCTCTGAGCATAGCTGTCGGGGAAAGAGACATGACCTGACCCTCAAAAAAAAAGAGACCAAGTCCTGACCATGGTGATGCCCACCTGTTATCCCAGAATCAGAAAGTGGTATCTTCAGCTGCATAATGGATTTGAGGCTAGTCTGGGCTACACCAGATCCTCTCCGTATAACAAAACATAAGAAAACACACAAGCCTTGGCTTTCAGTGTGCCTCACGCCCAGGCCATCGTGCTGTGGCCCTTGCCCCAGGAATGTGCTAGTCTAGGCCTAAATGACCTGTCTGTAGTCCAGAGGGCAAAGACGCAGACTGGTATGCATGGCTCCAGGTCCTGCCCAGGAGGAGGACACAGTCGCTGCTTTCATCACAGGGGATTTTGACCAGGAGCGCATCGGAGCTCCCGGCCCCGCCCAAAACATCAGCTGATGTTTCTGTGAGGTCTGAGTCTCCACTAAGCATCCCCAGGATGGGGACACACCAGCTGCAGCCCAGACTGGGAAAGGAGGATCAGGGTCACCCAGCAACCCCACCCTGGAAATGGTAGACTGCCCTGGAATTAACCTCAGGCAATGCTGGGCTGTCACCCACGCAGGACAGCACAGTCAGTACCCACGCAGGGGCTCACAACCGCCTCTAACTCCAGTTCCAGGAGACCTGATTCCCTCTGACCTCCCAGGCACCAGGCACACATGCAGGCAGAAAACAATACAAGTAAAAGACTGGAATAAACAAACAAACAAAATAGAAAATCTATACAAAGCAAAAACTTTAAAAAACAAAACCCAAACCTGGGCCTTCTGGTCACACCCATCACCCTTAGCCCGAGGAGGTGGGGAAGGCGAGAAGATCTTCTGCTACAGAGGAAGCTCCAGCTACCCTGAATTGCACGGGACTCCGTCATAATTTTACTTTAAAATCGCAAGTTTTGTAGCAAGGCTGAGCAAAGCTCATAGTGGAAAAACAACAGAGAGAAGAGCAGAGCGGGAGCCGGTGGTCCCCGCAGCCCCCGCGCGTGACCCCGCGTGACCCCACGTGACCACCCCCCACCCCCCACCCCCACCCCACCCCCACCCCCCACCCCCCCCACCCGCCCACCCCCCCAAACCCCCAACCATCCCCCCCCCCCCCCCCCGCGCGTGACCCCCGCACAACCCCAGAGCTCTCCGTAGGCTCTCGGCTGGCTCAGTTTCCAGCACTGCCCTGGTTGTCCCGGAACTCCCCCTGTTAGACCAGGCTGTCCCGGAACTCACAGATCCTCCTGCCTCTGTTTCCTGGGACTAGAGACGTGTGCCACCATGCTGCTTTGAGACAATGTCTCACAGGCCAGCACTCTACCCCCGGAGTCACAGGCAAGGGTTCTTTCTCTTCTAGATTAGTTGAAGACCAGAGCCTCGGCACACAGTGAGATCTGGGCAGCACCTTCCCAGTCCTCCAGCCCTGTTCCCGAGGGACGGCTGGCTGTGCCCCTGCTGTCCTCCAGCCCGGAGTCCCTCCCTCCTGGCTTCTTTTCTTTTCTTTTTGGTTTTTTGGATTTGGTTTTTTTGAGACAGGGTTTCTCCGTATAGCCCTGGCTGTCCGGTAACTCACTCTGTAGACCAGGCTGGCCTCGAACTCAGAAATCCGCCTGCCTCTGCCTCCCAGAGTGCTGGGATTACAGGCGTGCACCACCACCGCCCGGCTTCTGGCTTATTTTCTTTTGTTTGTTCTTTTTGACTCGATGCTAGGGTCTGTGCAGGGGCACGGCAGCCGCACGGGTGGCTGTGCACTGAGGAGAATTCCTCTCCCTCCCCTTTGCCCACCGACTAACTGCCCAGAAACCCGAAGGTCCCCCGGGCCTCCATGAGCCCTCTCTCTGCCCTCTCCAGTGGGTGATTTGGGGTATATGCATGTGAAGGCCAGAGGTCAATATAGTGTCTTCTATTGATCTCAACCTTAGTTTCTGAGGTTGAGTCTCTCCCTGAGCACAGAGCTCTCCGGTTGGCTGGGCAGGCTGGCCAGTGAGCACAGGGCTCCTCAGGGCTCCACCCCCAGTGCTGGTTACAGGGGAATGTGCCGAGCCACACACAGCTACCCATGCATGTTTGGGGGTTTGAACTTGTATCCTTATGCTTGTGGGGGGCATTGTTTCCTGTACTGGCTGGTTTTGTGTGTCAACTTGACACAGGCTGGAGTTAGCACAGAGAAAGGAGCTTCAGTTGGGGAAGTGCCTCCATGAGATCCAGCTGTGAGGTCAAGGGGGAGGGCCCCCTGTGGGTGGTGCCATCCCTGGGCTGGTGTTCTTGGGTTCTATAAGAGAGCAGGCTGAGCAAGCCAGGGGAAGCAAGCCAGTAAGGAACATCCCTCCATGGCCTCTGCATCAGCTCCTGCTTCCTGACCTGCTTGAGTTCCAGTCCTGACTTCCTTTAGTGATGAACAGCAACGTGGAAGTGTAAGCTGGATAAACCCTTTCCTCCCCAACTTGCTTCTTGGTCATGATGTTTGTGCAGGAATAGAAACCCTGACTAATACAAATTGGTACCAGAAGTGGGGTATTCCTGTGACAACCTGACCATGTTTGGGGGAGGATTGTGGAAGGACTTTGGAACTTTGAGCTAGAAAAGCTGTGGAAAGTTCTGTAGGAGCTTGGAAGACAATGTTAAGAACAGTGCAGAAGATGGAGGCCTGGCTTGTGAAATTTCAGAGGGAAGATTAAAGACTCTTAAAGTGGCCATGTTTTGATTGTGAAGATTCTGTGGTTTTGGTTAGCTGGGGCTGAAGAATCAGCTGTGAGTAACAAGATACCAGAACCACTAGAGCAAACCTTTGTGTTACTGGGACTATTGATGCTGGTTAGCTGGAGCTAAGAAATGAGTGGTGATTAAGAAGAGACCAGCATCACTGAGGTGAAATCTTCTGGGAAGTGTTTTCTGAGAGCACAGAGGCTGTGTTCCAGAGATAGCCACAGTTGTATTTTGTGCTGTGGCTGGACTTGGTACTGTGTAAGAGTCACCCAGATGATACTGGTTTTGAAGGCATGAAGGGGTCATGAAGAGCAGCTGAGGCTCTTGGCACAGTGAGAGGCCACGGAAGGCCATTGGTGAAGGTGCAGCCTCAGTTGCAATTGATGGCCCAGGACTTGAAGGTGTCATGCATAGGAGCAGAGGCTTGTCACCCTGATGAGAGCCTATGAGAGGCTATTGGTGAAGCCTAATTACAGTGGAAAATAGCGGCGTTTTGGAGATGACAGTACCATGTGGTGACCACCAAGAACAGCAGCAGCAGTGGAGTACAGGCAGCTGGAGCCTAGAAGACAAGCTGTGTGCTACAAAGGGCAGAGCTGGAGAAGTGACGCAAGTCCTTGGAGGAGCTCGGAAGATCGTGAGTTGGATCCCAGACACTGAACCATTGGAGTTTTGAGTTCTGCTTTTGGTTGTGACTGTGCCCTGATATGTTTCCCTCTTGAAGGAAGAAAGTATTTTAGTGGAGCCCACAGTTAGAGACTGAATTCTTAAAAGACTTTGAATTTTAAAGATACTGCACATTTTAAGGTGATTGAACTTTTAATATGTAAAGACTGTGGGACTTTTAAAGTAATTTAGACCTTGGGGATAAATAAGAAATTAAGGGTTGAGGCTTAATAGTGATGTGTTTGTGTGTCAAGTTGACAAGGGGTCAATTGTACTGGCTGGTTTTGTGTGTCAACTTGACACAGGCTGGAGTTATCATAGAGAAAGGAGTTTCAGTTGGGGAAGTGCCTCCATGAGATCCAACTGTGAGGCATTTTCTCAAGTAGTGATCGAGGGGAGGGCCCCTTGTGGGTGGTGCCATTTCTGGGCTGTATTCTTGGGTTCTATAAGAGAGCAGGCTGAGCAAGCCAGGGGAAGCAAGCCAGTAAGGAACATCCCTCCATGGCCTCTGCATCAGCTCCTGCTTCCTGACCTGCTTGAGTTCCAGTCCTGACTTCCTTTAGTGATGAACTGCAACATGGAAGTGTAAGCTCAATAAACCCTTTCCTCCCCAACTTGCTTCTTGGTCATGATGTTTGTGCAGGAATAGAAACCCAGACTAAGACATTCCCATTGAACTAGTGTTGGTCCACAGTTGGTTGAAGCGGAAACTTAAGGGTTCTTTGGGAAGTTGTTTGGATGGTGTTTTGCTGGGGCAAACACATGAAGGAACATTTAGCTGAAGCAGACACAGGAGAAAGGATGTTCTGCTAAAGCAAGGCCTCGAACGCAAAGGATGTGATGAAGGACTCTTCATGAACAACATGCATGTATTGGTCTGCCTTATATCGCACAGTTGAGCTGCGTCTGTCCAAATTCCATAGAGAGAAACACACCAAAAACTTCTCGTGGTGTGTTGCAGTCTCTCGACACTTCCTCAGATTTGTTGGCAAAGTGATATCCTCTAAGACAGTCGCTCGCACTGAGACAGTAAGACCCCTGGAAGCCACGTGATGTTTTGGGGGTGTATAAACGGAAAGTGGCGGAGGCTGAGCTAGGCTTGTGCGTCTCACATCTTCGCTGATCTTCGCTTCTCTTAGAGAGAGACAGCTGAGGACTTCTGCGGGTGTTCCTGCTGTCTGTCCCTCCTGCGGCTGAGTCCTGAGGTGGCCGAGGCTGAGGCCTGGCTGTCCCTGCTAGGTAGTGCCACCACTGCCAATTCCTGTTTGCTGTCCCAACTCTGCCGACCTAAACTGCTGGTGTATCTGTGAACTGTTTATGAGTAGATCTATCAGCCACTGCTGACCTGTCAACTGAACTGCTGATTTCCAGACAGCACAGCCAGGAGTTGCTCCAAAGAACCGTTTCTACAGAGGCCCACTCCGCCCCTCCTGCTTTCTTTTTCACTGCCTCTGATGACTGGTGAGCTAAAAGGAAGGTTAAAGCATTTAAAAATCAGCCTTAAAAATAAAATTAAAAAATTTGAACTTGCCTGGCAGTGGTGGCGCACACCTTTAGTCCCAGCACTTGGTAGGCAGAGGCAGGTAGATTTCTGAGATCGAGGCCAGCCTGGTCTACAGAGTGAGTTCCAGGACAGCCAGGGCTACACAGAGAAACCCTGTCTTGAAAAACAAAAAAAAAACAAAACAAAAAAATTGAAGTTATACTTGGTTGCAACCTTCTGGGTGCCTCTGGATTATGAGATTGTGAGTGTGGCTCTGGGGTGTCTTGGGGTGTCTTGGGGTGTCTTGGGGATCTGGGTGAGTTGTCCAATGTCCCAAGCCTCCCTGAAGATGTCAGAGCTCAAATGACCTGTGTCAGTGTGACTTTCAGCCTGGGCTTGTACACGAGACTCCCTGGTGTTAGGTCCAAAGGAAATTATTTCTCAGAACCCCAAAAGGCAGTCCAGATATCCAGAAATGGGTTCAGTGGGCTACGGGAAGATTTCTAGCAATTAGGTAAATGCCAGACTTCCTCAGGAATTTGGAAATTATTTCCCATCTACCAAAAGGAGTCCCTTCTTTCTCTTCCTTCTAGCAGAAGGAACATATGGCTACCAGTGGTGCCTATCCGCAGACCACAGCACACACTGGCCCCGGGCTCCCTCAGTGTCATAAGTAACTGTCTCTCAAGTCACAGTTCCCGCCTTCCCGCCTTCTTTCCCAGCCTGAACTCAGTCCAGGGAAGGGCCCCCAGCTACTCATTCTCCTAATTACCTTGCTCTCCCTCCCTCCCCCCCCTTACAACTGCCCCCCCACCCCCCACAGAACATACCATAGAGCGGTTATGTCTGTTACTATGCTGTACAGTCAGAGAAAGGGTTCTTGGCTGCTGTGTGGGAACCAGTCCTCCTCCAGTGTCCTGGAACATGGGGGTCACAGCTGCTTGGAACAAGATGCCTGTGGCTCAGGAAGGCCCCCACCCTGTCTCTAGGGACACAGTCAAGGCTCTGTTTTCTCTTTCTGGTGTTTTTGCAGAAATCACAATAAAAGATTACAGGGTAGGCAGGGGGATGTCCCAGGTGCCCACGTGGTGGTTGGGCACCAGGTCAAACACTACCCTTCGGGAAAGGCCCTGCCTTTAGGCTAACCCCTAAAGCAGACAAAGTGACACACACCACAGTAACGAGTACGATTTTTAAAAACACAAAACAAGTTAGGAAAATGGGGCCTCCTTAGGATGAGCCCAAAGGATGTCCAGGTAGGGGGTGGGAAAACAGCGCCCTTTAAAGAAGGTGACAGCCGAAGTAGGACACAGTGGAGGACGTCCGGGCCGTGAGAAGCTGACTGTATAGCCGAGCAAAGGCGCTGGGGTATGGTGCAACCAGGAGCCACGGGAAGGACGAAGTCCCTTTGGCCAGCGCCAGTCAGCCATGTCGGTAGTGAGCAAAAGCATTGGGCGCACTTTTCCTTCCGCCTGAGCCCCTCCCTCAGCTTTCTGCCGGAGTGGAGTGACCCTTCTGTCTTCCTCAGATCCATGCCTCAGTGTCCTTGTTTGTAAACTGTGATGAGTGAACAGATCAAACTGTTCCCCCGCCCTATGTCCCCGTCTTACAGGAAGAGAACCTGAGGCTGAGAAGGGTGGATCCGAGCACGCCCCCATTGCCCACTTAAGTGTTGGAGGCGGGGCTTAAAACAAGCAGGGGAGGGTCCTGGCTGCGAATGGGCGTGGCCAGGCCGTGGGGGCGGGGCGGAGGGGGGCCAGGGGAGATTGCCTGAGCTGGTCCGTGCTTGGGGCGGGGCATGACTCCAGGAAAGCCTGAGAGCCCAGCGGCTACTTGGGGACCCGGAGGGGGTAGACTGGGGGCGGAGCCTAGATGGAGACCGGGTATGCATGCCCACCCAGCCCAGCGTTTCAGCGGCTTACAGGGGAGGGGGGCGTCCTGCCCTAGCTGGTTTCGGAGGGCGTGGCCTGAGCCAGGGAAGTCAAGGGTCCCGGGTGGGAACGTGGACTGCGGCCTGGCCGAAGGGCTTTGGAAGGATCAGGGCGGATCTGCACTTGTGTCGGGGGAGGCGGGGGTACGTGACCTGGGCCCAGTTGGTTCAAGGATGGGTTTGGGAATGTCCTGGGTGGCTTGGAACCTGGCTGGAGCGTGACCCCGGCCTCAGCGTTTGGAAGGCTCGAGGCGTGTGATTCTTGGGGGCGTGGTTCTTACAGGACCTGGAGGAAGGTCTTTGGAAGGCTGGGGCCGGGGTTGGCTAAGGGTGTGGTTTCTAGGGGGTGTGGCCTAGGAGTAGCCTGGCCCGGGCGCTGGGGTCTAGGGCGTAGCGGTGCGCGCGGGGCTCGGAGGAACCCGCGGGGCCGCGCAGGGGCGCGTACAGCTGGTCGGGGGGCGTGTCCGGGGCGTGTCCGGGGCGTGTCCGCGCAGGCCCAGCGTTAGGGGGCGGGGCCGGGCGGCCGGGCGGGGCTCGGGGGTCGGTGTCCGCTCCAGTCCCCACCGCTACGATCCTAGAGACTGCATCCCGTAATGGAGCAGCCGCGGAAGGCAGTGGTGGTGACCGGTAGGTGCGGTCGGACCGGGGGCGGCGGGGCAGGTGCTCGCGGTTGCTACAGGTTTGCAGTTGTCGCCACCCGCGATAACACCCTTGGGTCCCGGTAACCTGAAAAGTCCGGGGTCACGCGGCCAGGAGTTTGGAGTGCGCGGGGACTGGGGTGCAGACAGGTCACCTCGCGCACTGCAGTCCCTCCCCGCCCTTTCAGAGCTCCGGTCTGTCCCCACCCGCTGACCCCGGGACAAAGGCGGGTTTACGGCCAGGAAAAGTCCCGGTGACACGAACCGCTCAGCCCCCGCTCCTGGCACCTTGCATTGTTGGAGGGGCCTACAACCTGGTTTGGGGCAGGTGTTGGGCCTGAATCAACCTGATCCCGCAATAACCCAGGGACTCGAGAGACCAGCTCCTACTGTCACCAACATCCTCGGAGGCCAACTGTTAGTATTTCCTGAGACTCGGCCTGGGGCCACTTGGTGGAGTCAGCTCCACTAGGCCTCGGAGGACGGCACTCTGGTCAGCCTCTGTCCGGTACGGAGAGGCCGCAGGGAGTGAACCAGGGGAAACTCCCACTCCCACAGGTGTTTTGTAACAGAAACAGTGGAACTTTCTCCCTGCTGTTCCTTGCAGTACAAGTGTGAGGGACTGTGACCCGGATCCCTTGGCGGTGGGGTGGGGGTGGGGTGGGGTGTTTATTTAGTTGGTTGGTTTATTAAGAAGATAGAGTCTCATTCTATCTCACTATCTGCCCGACCTGCACCGAGGCTGGCTACAAACGCAGCATCCGCCTTTCAAATGCTAGGGTGAGCAGAGTGTGCCACGTGAGGATATGTTCCCAAGATGTGGCCTCTCTCTGCTGTCCTGAGGTGTGGTGACCCTCTCTTAACCTCGTAACACTGGCAGCAGGTGGGACCCTTACCACCTGAGTTACACTAACCTAGGCTCTTAGAAGTGTGTGTGTGTGTGTCAGCCTCGGGTGTCATTCCTCAGGATCCAGACACATCTGTTTTGAGACAGTGCCTCAATTTAGGACACATTCAGCCTTTCTCAACCTGGGAGTCTCGACCCCTCTGTGGGCCAATCAACCCTCTCACAGGTGTCACCTCAGCATGTGAGGGAGCACAGATATTTATATTATGATTCATAACAGTAGCAAAATTACAGTTATGGGGTAGCTAAGAAAGGGTGGCAGGCTCAGGAAGGCTGAGGACCCTGCTGGCTGACTGGGCGTGGTGCCCTGGGGTCACCTGTCTCTGTCTCCCTAGCCCTGGGAATACACGTGTGTGCCACCACTGGGGGTATGTGGTGCTGGAGAGCTGAACTCAGGTCCTGGTGTGGTAAATACTGAGGTATTTTTCCAGATGTATTTATTTATTTTGAAGCAGGGTCTCATGTAGCCTGGGCTGACCTGAAGCCGTTCTCTTGTTGCAGTCTTGGGTATCTGGGTCTGCAGGTGTGCACCAGGGCACCCAGAGGCAGTGGGCTGTGTTTTTTGTTTTTCTTCTTCTTTTTCTCAATTTAACTTTTCTTGGAAACCCAGAGTCTAGAGAAGGAGACTAAACCTTGTGGGTTTAGATCCCAGCCTCTCCACACTCCTGCCGTGTGACCTGATGGAGTCGGACACCCCTCTCTGTGTCACTTCTTGTTCTTGACACTTAGGCCCTGGAAGCCCTGTCTTCAGAAGGGATGAAGCCAAACTGACCAAAAGCAGAAGCATCCTGGTGTCCAGGCAGCCTTTTCCTGGAGACACCTTCTCCCAGCCTCTGTGAGCTAATCTTAAAGGAGCAGAGGCCACAGCTTGGAGCCGGGCGTACCGCAGCCCTGGGCCTCCACAGCCGGGAGACAACCCCACCCAGACAGTGATAAAGTAGTTGGGTTTTGGCTAGAGAACAGCAGTGAACAGAGAGGCTGACTAGGTCCTCCCAGGTGTAAGGACCTAAGGGGGACAAGGAAGCCAGTGCCTGTCACCCCAGGACTCAGCAAGTGGAGGCCACGGCCCAGAGCTGGGCATACCCGGAAGGGTTGGGTGAGAGACTATAGTGGGGTGTGTCTGGGGATGAGATTTCAGAACTCTGAGGTCAGAAGGGAAAGTAATGTCTCTTACCCTGTTTCAGGATTCGGCCCCTTTGGGGAGCACACTGTGAATGCCAGCTGGATCGCTGTCCAGGTAACTGTGCTGGGGGAGGAGCCTGTGGTCCTGGTAACTGCTGGGGGAGGAGCCTGCGGTCCAGGTAACTGCTGGGGGAGGAGCCTGCGATTCAGGTAACTGCTGGGGGAGGAGCCTGTGATTCAGGTAACTGCTGGGGGAGGAGCCTGCGGTCCAGGTAACTGTGCTGGGGGAGGAGCCTGTGATTCAGGTAACTGCTGGGGGAGGAGCCTGCTGTCCAGGTAACTGTGCTGGGGGAGGAGCCTGTTGCCCAGGTAACTGTGCTAGGGGTGGATCCTGCTGTCCAGGTAACTTGCTGGGGGAGGAGCCTGCTGTCCAGGTAACTGCTGGGGAAGGAGTCTCACCTGGAGCCGCGCGTTTTTTTCCAAGTACTTAACACACTTTAACCTCGAACTTTAACTTTGACTCAAGAAGTCATTATACAGAGCCCAAGCTAACTTCCAGCTCATGATCCTCCTGCCTCAGCCTCATGAGCAGTAGCTGAAAACCTTTTCGATTGACCTGGTATAGTGAAACACACCTTTAATCCCAGGACTCAGGAGGCAGAGGCAGGCGGATTTCTGTAAATTCCAAGCTAGCCTGGTCTACAGATCAAGTTCCAGTCCAGCCGGGGCTACACACTGAGACTCTGGCTAAAACACAAATAAAACTAACTTAATAAAGGTGGAGTGTGTCCTAGCAGGTGCTACTGACACTGGGGAGCAGGCGGCCATCATGAGCACGGGCGGCCATCCCGGGCAGGGGCTCAGTCTCTTCAGTGGGAACCTCATGGGGGTGTCTCTTCCCAGAGTCCCATCCAAGCAGTGACTACTAACTTGTATTTCCTTGCCAGATGGGACATTCAGACAGACAGACTAGGGAACAATTGAGTGGAGAGAAACAGACGTTTGATTCTTTGATAAATTACTGGCTGCGACCGCGCAGGACCAGGATTAATTTTAGCCCATTAGCTCTGTGATTTAAGGGTTCTCTCTTCTCGCCCGAGACGCCACGTCCCCCCCCCCACCAGCTTGTCACCCTCCCCATGCTGCAGAGCTGAGACGTCCGTCTCGGCTGCTCTGCCACCTCCGTCTTTTCTTCGATGGGGGACCCCAGGGTCCCCGGGACCTCGCCAGTGGGAATATGACCAGACCCCTGCTTGCACATCCACTCCCGGGAGCACCAGACAAAAAGCCCCAGTGTGTCTCAGAAGACTCGTGTGTTTGGCTTTGTGTGAGTTACAGACAGGAGGCTTCACGGGCTATGTGGACACAAAGCCAGTGTCTGGATTCCTGGGCCCCAGACACCACCATCTGCATGTAAATAGGAGGGAAAATCAATTAAACAATCTTTGCGGATACTCCCTCAGAGCTCTGGGACTCTGGGGGAAACTCGGTGTCGTGACTAGACCAAGACTGCTCCTCAACCTAGTCCTTTAAAATATTTTATTTGTTTATGCATTTGGATTATTGAGTGTGTGGAAGGGCGCACGTATGGAGCCTTACTTTTTTTTTTTTTTAAGTTTTTTTAAGTTTTTTTTTTTTTTTAAAGGCAGAGATGGGACCCAAAGCTAGATCTGATGGAGCCCAAGTCCTCTCCTTACGGATGGTTGTGAGCCACCATGTGGTTGCTGGGATTTGAACTCAGGGCCTTTGGAAGATCAGTCAGTGCTCTTAACTGCTAAGCCATCTCTCCAGTCCCCTTTTTAAGTTTTGAGGCAGGATCTCACTTTGGCTGACATTAGACTCCTGATTCTCCTGCCTCAGCGTCCCTAGCGCAGAGGTGACAGGTGTACACTGTCATGCCTGCCTCCTTTGATCGATTAACGAATCAATCACATTTCACTCTGTATCTTGGCTAGTTTCAAACTCAAGGTGATTCCCCTGCCTCAGTTTCCCAAGTTCTGGAGATCGTAGAGGGTACCCTCACACCAGCTTTGTCTTCCCCCAGGTCTGGGGTGACAAGCTGATTCCTGGGAGGCTTAGGTGGGTGTCAAGGACAGGCTGACTCTGGCTTGTTTCCACACAGTCCCTCTGAGTGAGCCACAGAGTGGTGACATCCTGGGATAATTACTGCCACCACAAGTCTAGACAGACCTGCTAAGGGCACCAGCAAACAAAGAGCGCTTTGTGCTGGGGTCAGGGGTCAATCGGTCAGACGCAGCTGTGCTGCTCTTGCACAGGGGTCTTTTCAGGTAGATGACCCGGGACGGTGCCCCTGCCTGGTGCTTTCCAGGGTGCTGGGTACTGAGCCAGGATTCCGGAAGTGGGATTTGGAGCTCACAGCCCTCTTCTCCCAGGACAGCTGGAACCAGGTGTCCAGGGACAAAAGGCAGAACCTGGTGACGGTGACATTCCTTGTGTGTCTGTTACCAGTCCCCACTACACTGGCTTTCTCAGCTAGAGTCCCCCAAAAAGCACAGTGTCAGCACTGCAGTTTTTGTCCTCTGGAAGCCCCTGGCCTTCACAGGGACATTACACACCAGCTCGCACCTCAGGTTTCCTAGGTGAAGGCCTGTGTTCAACACCACTTCCCTGTCCTGTGTGAGTCCTGCTGAGGGGCGAGTGAGTGCTGAGCCCACAGCCAGGCTTCACTATGGATTGGGGGCGGGGGGCTTGACTTTTGTCTATTTTTTGAGACAGGGTTTCTTTGTATAGCCCTAGGTATTCTGGAACTCACTATGTAAACCAGGTTGGCCTTGAAGTCAGAGATCCTCTTGCCCCTGTGTCTGAAGTGCTGGGTTTACAGCTGTGTGCCACCATGCCTGGCATTCTGTTTCTTTTTTTGAGACAGCGTCTCAAGTAGCCCAGGTTAGTCTCAAACTCACTATTAGCACTAGAAGTCCTGAGTCTTCTGCTTTGGGCTTACAAGAAGTGCAGAGGCAATGAGCTCACAGGTGTATACCCTCCTCAGTATCCTGAGGTGATGAGCTCACAGGTGTATACCTTCCTCAGTATCCTGAGGTGATGAGCTGACAGGTCTATACCTTCCTCAGTATCCTGAGGTGATGAGCTCACAGGCGTATACCTTCCTCAGTATCCTGAGGTGATGAGCTCACAGGTGTATACCTTCCTCAGTATCCTGAGGTGATGAGCTCACAGGTGTATACCTTCCTCAGTATCCTGAAGTGATGAGCTCACAGGTGTATACCTTCCTCAGTATCCTGAGGTGATGAGCTCACAGGTGTATACCCTCATCAGTATCCTGAGGTGATGAGCTCACAGGTGTATACCTTCCTCAGTATCCTGAGGTGATGAGCTCACAGGTGTATACCTTCCTCAGTATCCTGAGGTGATGAGCTCACAGGTGTATACCTTCCTCAGTATCCTGAGGTGATGAGCTGACAGGTCTATACCTTCCTCAGTATCCTGAGGTGATGAGCTCACAGGTGTATACCCTCATCAGTATCCTGAGGTGATGAGCTCACAGGTGTATACCTTCCTCAGTATCCTGAGGTGATGAGCTCACAGGTGTATACCTTCCTCAGTATCCTGAGGTGATGAGCTCACAGGTGTATACCTTCCTCAGTATCCTGAGGTGATGAGCTCACAGGTGTATACTTTCCTCAGTATCCTGAGGTGATGAGCTCACAGGTGTATACCTGTCATTGATATCCTGTCACGTGTCTGCCCTTCCATCTTTCTTTGGGCACTTTTAGTGAGGCCACCATTGGGAACAGTGTGGGACCTGTGGGAACAGCATGAGGAGTCTCTGGAGGCCCAGGCAGCCATTTGTAGCAGCATTAACAGACTCCTGAGGGAGCCACTGCCATAGAGTTTGTTCTTAGGGAGCTCCTCAAAGATAAGGTAGCGAGACAGCAGGTGTGGTGGCCCACAGCTGCCACCCCAACCCTGGGGAGGCAGAGGCGGGAGTGCTCGGAGGCCCACACTAGCATGGGCATAGTTAACCCTGGCTAGAAACGGGAGCAACTGTTCCCTAATAGAATATTTAACCTTTGTTTTTCTTTTGGAGACAGTGTCACTCTGTAGCCCAGGCTGCCCCACACTCTGTTCCCCTATCTCAGACTCCAGTGCAGGTATGACAAGTGTGTGCTGGCTCAGTCAGCTTCAAACCCTGAAACACCGTGGTCCCTAGTGCTAGTGACGGCTGCTCACCTAGGGTGACTTATGTGTGAGCCCATGGGTGGGCTAGCCCTGGCCTGCCCTGAGTGCACCCCTTGAAAGGTTGGGATGTTGGTAAGTGGCCTTGGTGCCTGGACCCTGGCTTCATTTCCTGCTTTTGTGAACTACAGATTTACACCTTGATTCGAATAACACATGTGGGAGCTCCGGGACATCACCAGGGCTCCTGGGTAAACACTGAAAAGGGATATGGGGCGAAAGGCTATGGAGTGATTCACTTATTTTAGTTTTTATTTGTTTGTTTTATTTTTGGTGCTTTTTGGGATAGTCCCTCTACATAGTCCTAGCTATACTGCAACTTGCCCTGCAGATCGGGCTAGCCTCACATTCACAGAGGCCCTCTTGCCTCTGCCTCGCACGTGCTGGAATTAAATGTGTGTGTTGCCACATCTGGCCTCTGCTTTTTAAGATTGATTTATTTATTTTATGTGAATATACTGTTGCTGCCTTCAGACACACCAGAAGAGGGCATTGGATCCCATTACAGATGGTTGTGAGCCACCATGTGGTTGCTGGGATTTGAACTCAGGACCTCTGGAAGAGCAGCCAGTGCTCTTAACCGCTGAGCCATCTCTCCAGCCCCCTTCCCCACCACACAAAGTCCCATCTAGCCCAGGCTGGCCTCCAAAGCACTTACTACATAGCCCAGGCTGACCTTGAACTTCTGATCCTCCTGCCAGCATTTCCCATAAGGTATGGGTGACAGAATGTGATATTTAAATTAGATTTATTTAAATTATGCGCATGTAAATGCCTGTCGTGGGAGCCACAGGTGTGCAAATGCCTCGTGAGGCCTGGGACATCGCAGAGGTGGAATTACAGGTGACTGGAGCTAGGAGCCGAACTCAGGTCCTCTGGAAGAGCGGCGAGGGCTCTCGCCTCTCGCCAGCCCTGTTTTGTTTTTTGAGATAGGGCCCCACAGCAGCCCAGGTTTTCCTGGGACTCGCAGCAATCCCATGCCTCAAAGTCTTGAATGATCTGCACCATCAGCTCTGCTGGGGAAGGTTTAGTTTGTTTTCCTGTTTATCAGTGAAGTTCCAAAGGTCACTGACTACAGTTGCCATGGCAACTGCTCGCCCTTTGTCCTTTCCCCACTCACCCAGTAGGTGGCGCACTTACCCTGCCCCAGCTCCAGCGCAAATCCAAAGAAACTAGGCCTTTGGGGTTTGTTTGTTTGTTTGTTTGTTTTGGCTTTTTTGAGACAGGGTTTCTCTGTGTAGCCCTGGCTGTCCTGGAACTCACTCTGTAGACCAGGCTGGCCTCGAACTCAGAAATCCGCCTGCCTCTGCCTGCCAGAGTGCTGGGATTACAGGCGTGTGTCACCACCGCCCGGCTCCTTTGGGTTTTGTAATTCCTTCAGGTTTTGTTTTTTTTTTTGTTTGTTTGTTTGTTTGGGTTGTGGGGTGTATGTTTGTGCCTGCCTAGTGTTTGGGATGATAGGCTGTGCTGCTGCCACACCAGTCTGTGTGGTGCTGGGAAGGAGCCCAGGTTTTGCCCACATCCTGGGCAAATTCCCCCAACTGAGCTACAGCTCCGCTGACCAGTGAGCTTCAGCCCTAAACCTTTTTTGCTATTTTGTTTCTTGTTTCTGTGAGACAGAGTCTCACTGTATAGCCCAGGCTAACCTGGAATTCATTGTGTAGAAGAGGAGGCTGGCTTTAATGTAGCAGCAATTCTCCTGCCTCAGCCTCTCCAGTGTTAAGACCATTCTCAGTACCATGACAGCGATACCTGCCTTAACCTTCTTTTTTATGCTGTGGTCTTTGTCATAGCTGCAGAAATGGGTGAATACCCATTCTTCCTCAGGCAGCCACTGTGCGTCCTGGTCCCTGGAGGCTCTGGGCCCCTGTGGCAAGGTATTTCCTGGCTAGTCCTGCAGTGGTCGCCAGAAAAAGCTGCGGATGGACTGGGGTGCTCGGTGGGCTTGTGAGGTCAAGACTGTTTTTTCAGGAGGCACAGAGTCTCATGTGGCCGAGGCTGCCTTCAGTTTTTCTGTGTAGCTGAGGATGACCTCAAACTCCTGCTCCTGCCTCCATCTTTCAAGGGCTGTGTGACCCCTGTGTGCCACACCCACCTGAACTGCCTGGTGTTCATCGCAGCCCTTCGTCCTCACCCCTGCCTTTTCTCCCAGGAGCTGGAGAAGCTGGGCCTTGGGGACAGCGTGGACCTGCATGTGTACGAGATCCCTGTGGAGTACCAGACTGTGCAGAGGCTCATCCCCGCGCTGTGGGAGAAGCACAGCCCCCAGGTGAGCAGCCGCACGGCCGACAGCACTCCCCGTGCTCCCGCAGCCTCCTCCCTGTTCTGTCACTCTGAGGGTGCACAGTGGCCACAGCCTCTCAAAACGCCAACATCTGACTAGGGGTGTGTTCAGTTTCTCAGGGTTACTCCATCATTTCTAGAAGCAGACAGGCAGGCAGGCAGAGAGAAGAGTTTTTAAAACCTCAGCACACACGCTGCACTCCCAGCAATCCTCCTCCTCCTCCTCCAAGGCCACGCCTCCTAATCCTTCCCACGCTCTGCCACTGTCCCTGTAACTGAGTACTCAAATAGATGACCCTCTGGGGCCGTTCCCATTCAGACCCCACACCACCTCCGCCCATCCACCCTCTGTCCACCCTAAGGGCGGTGCCGCACCACACCCTGCAGCTTTTGTGGGTTTTTATAGGAGGGAGGGAGGAAGACAGGTCGTGCTGCCTTCTGTGCCTGTGCACCAGCCAGGATGGGTGTGAATAAGTCACAGTTAAAGATGAGTGTGTGACGCCCTGGTGTCCACTCAGCACCACCAAAGAAAACATTAATAAAAAAATCATTTTCATAACCTACCTCAAGCAAGGAACAGTGGTGGTAGATAGCTATCACCTCCGCAATCAGGAATTTAGGGACATCCTGGGGTACATCAGAGACTGAGACACTGTCTCAAAGGCAGAGCCAAAGCCTGCCCGGGCTCCTAAGGGGCCATGTGATAGCCCATTTTGTAGCTATGACAGCAGAGGCCATGTGATAGCCCATTTTGTAGCCACGACAGCAGAGACTCCTTGTCTTTAGTCGCTGTGCATGGGTGGGTGTCTGCTCCTGCTAACTGCCCCCCTTGTCCTCAGCTCGTGGTGCATGTTGGGGTGTCAGGCATGGCCACCACAGTGACACTGGAGAAATGTGGTCACAACAAGGGTTACAAAGGACTGGATAATTGCCGGTTCTGCCCCGGCTCACAGTGCTGCGTGGAGGACGGCCCCGAGAGCATCGACTCCGTCATCGACATGGACGCCGTGTGCAAAAGGGTGACCACACTGGGGCTGGACGTGTCTGTCACCATCTCTCAGGACGCCGGCAGGTGGGCTCCAGGCGCCATAGGCTGGGGACACAGCACATAACTTCCTCAGTCAGACTCCACCTTAACTTTGAAGACAGGGTTTCTCTGTGTAGCCCAGGTTGGCCTGGAACTCTACACAGACCAGGCTGGCCTCAGACTACCTGCTTCTGCCTTCTGAGTGCTGGGATTATCATGCCCAGCAAAATATGTTTTTAGAAAATGGAGAGTAGGTATCCAGGGTCCCCCAAATTCCTGACCCCTAGATTCTCCTCCACCTTCCAACTGTGCCCCATAGCACACTGCTTTGAGGGACTTTCGAGAAGCCTGGTGGCTTTGGCCTGGGACTCACTGTGATTCTTCCTCTCCTCTGTCTCAGGTATCTGTGTGACTTCACATATTACACGTCGCTCTACCAGGGCCGCGGCCGCTCAGCCTTTGTCCACGTGCCCCCGCTGGGCAAGCCCTACAACGCCGACCAGCTAGGCCGGGCGCTGCGGGCCATCATTGAGGAGATGCTGGGTGTCCTGGAGCAGGCGGAGGGACACATCAGCTGCTGCCACCAGCTCTGACAGCCGTGTACGCCTGAGTGTCGTGAGAGGGGACACAGCTGGGCCCCTGGACTGTCCTGACTCTTCTGCTCCTCCTCCTAGTGGACCACAAGGGGTGATGGAGAGAGCTCTGTCTGGATAGCATCTGGGACACTGCGCTGTGCCCAGAGGCCAGGGCCAGGGTGAGATGGTCAGAGGCTAACGGCCTGCCCCCTGCCTTGACCCTGACACAGTCTGCGTTCTCAGGTGTATGGACAAGGAGCTGAAGCTTTCTTTGTGGCTGCGGTCTCACAAAATATGATAAAGTAGATCAGCTCTAATCCATGTCCCTAAACCCTGGACAGTCCCCGCCAAAGCCACTGGGACTTGGTTGCCTTTTCTCTCTTCTCTCTGTCTCTGTCTGTCTCTGCCTTTCTGTCTCCATCTCTCTCTGTCTCTGTCCCTGTCCCGTCTGTCTTTGCTCTGCCCACCTCCCCTTCAGTGCTAGATTAGGGAATGGAGTCATTTGTATTCCCATTGTTAAGCCTTCAGGCCTAGCCAACCGTGTCTTTTCCTTCTCCTAGGGAGGGAGGCCTCTTCTGCCCCATGCCCTGGAAATGCTGTCATACTTTGGGTCTCCAGAGTGGGTTCTCTTGCTCAGAAAAGCGGGCTGCTGTGGCCACCCAGGGCCCAGCTGTGTGGCCGCTGACCCCGCCATGACCTTTCTTGTTCTCTTTTTGATTTTTTTAGACTAAAAATTTAGAGACTCTAAACTTTAGGGGGTATTTGTTGTTATTTTTTCAGACAGGGTCCCAGGTAGCCCAGGCTGGCCATTTGAACTTAGTCTATAACCCAGGCTGGCCTCCTGGGAGCTCCTTCCTGGTCCTCTGACCTCAGCTTCCTAAATGATGTGAGGACAGGTTGTTGCCTCCACACATGACTCTCCTGGGACCCTACAGTGTGAACCATCATCCAGGATCTGTGGACTTTCTCCATCTTGAGATAGCCTCTGATATCCTGTTAGGGACCTGGGTGGAGAGGCTGTGGTGCCCAGGCAAGTCCCTGCATGTCCCTTCAGCCACAGGGATATCCGGTGAACTGTGTTTGGAAGTGTGCCTGGGACTCCAGCCAGCCTTAGTCTCTGGCTGACTGTGAATGTCCAAGCCAGGAGGAGGGGCTCTGGGAAGGGTGGGGTGTGACGCGTGACCTGGACTCCTTCCCAGACCAGGTACAGCTCCTGCCAGTGAAGCCACGTACATTTTGGATGCTACTTTCTCTTTTGTCGGTGTCCCCACGGGATTGGTGGATCTGAATTTGAGTGACTTCTCATCCCTGGATCTTTTGGTTGTTTCTGGGACTGGGTCTCCTATAGCCCAGGCTAGCCTCCAGTTCACTGTAGCTGAGGCTGACCTTGAACTCCTGATCCTCCTACCTTGGCCAGTGCAGGGCATGTGTGCTGGGCCCGGCTACTTCAGGCTCTAGTGTTTCTTGTTGTGATGTGGTTTCTTCAGGTCACCTTCGTGTTGATCCCATGCCTGGAGTTTATCTGTTGACACATGGGGATCTGAGCAGCTGGCTCTCAGGTGAGGGCACCCTGGGGTGACTTGCTGCCCCTGCAAAAGCATCTATGAGTATGGACCAGCAGTTTAAATAATCAGGCCTCTGCCACCCCTGTCCTGTGCTAATACCTTCTCCAGAGGGAGAGGCCTGCAGCTTCCCAGCCCGCTGTGTGTGCTGTGTGCGCTGTGTGTGCTGTGTGCGCTGTGTGCGCTGTGTGTGCTGTGTGTGCTGTGTACACTGTGTGCGCTGTGTACACTGTGTGCGCTGTGTACACTGTGTGCGCTGTGCAGTGTGGCTCTTCTGCCTATGGGGGCTCAGGAGTAAGGGATCCCCCGGGCCCTGGGCTTTTGAGACATCATGTAGACAAGGCGGGCCTTGAACTCCTGGCTCTCTGGACTCAGCCTGCCCCTGAGATGACAGAAATGGATCTGATTTTGTTTATTTTTTGTCTTTTAAGTCAGAGTTCTACCTGAACTCTGTAGCCCAGGCTGGGCCTCCAAGTTGTGGCAGTCCTGCTTCAGATGCCTGGCAAGTCCTCCTCAGGAGGACGGTGAGCCATGCTCCACTCTCTGTTTTCCCAGCTCTGCTGGGAGCACCGTGGTCTTCTGCTCAGGGGCAGAGACTCTGGTCTCCTCTGGTCACCAGAAGGGGGTACAGGTCATCGTCTAGTTGCCCCTGTTGAGCTGACAGGGGTCCTGGGACATGGGGCTGGTATTTATTTATTTAGGCATCTCTTAAACACCTACCCCTTGCCCTGATCCAAAACCTTTTGATTTTTCTCCTTGTTTCTTGACAGCTGGGGCTCAGGGTCTAGAGTTGCCAAGTGTTGGCCTAGACCGGTCACATTGACCCTTAAGCTCCAGGTTACCCCAACACTGACCTTGGAGGTGGGGTGGGCGGGGCTTCAAGGGGTAGATGACCTGTGGGCGGGGCCTGACCTGGGCCTGGCTGGCCCTTGCCAGCAAGAAAGCCAGCCCAGTGGAGGACGAGAAGTAACATTGACATAAATCCGGAGCCAGGGATGCGCGCAGGGATAGCGACGGTGGTGTCTGGGATCTCAGCCAGTCCGAGAAAGTGTCTGATTTACACTATCAACTTAGGTGTGGGAAAGTAGCTTTCGGATCATCCTGCTGTCCTGACCACTCCGATGTTTCCCGAGGCCACGGGAGGCCAGGCTGCCAGAAGCCGAAGCTGGGTCGCCATAGTGGGCACCAATCGTTTGAATTTGGGTTTTTTGTTTGTTTTTTTGCAGGGAGGGGGTTGGCATGGAGTCTTCTGTAGCTTGGGCTGGCATCACACTATGTAGGGTGCCCGTGAATCCTTCCCTCCCCTCCAGGTCCCGGGGATGGCAGGGTTACACCTCCAAGCCTGCTTTGGAGGCAGATCCTTGAAGTTAAATTGATAGCTTCACCTGAAATGGGGAATCTCATGTACTTCTTAAGTTGGCCTCTAAACCCTCATAACAGTGTTGGCCAGAGGCTGGGGGGCCGAGGCTGGGGCCTGAGGCTGGGGGGGGGGCCGAGGCTGGGGGGCCCGAGGCTGGGGCCTGAGGCTGGGGGCCGAGGCTGGGGGGCCAGAAAGTCAGGCTCTCGGAGCTTTTGTGTGAGGAGCTGGAAGACAGACCAGCTGCTGTGTGCAAGGCTGCTTGTGTCTTCGCCCCCAGGCTGACCTTGCCTGGGCTAGGGAGTGCTTCCAGCCTGCCCCCTCCCTCCCTCCCACTGTCTAGACAGCTTACCCTCGACCTCTCTACCCCTTGGAGTGTCTGAACCCAGAAGTTCCCTCTGGGAACATAAGAGACAAAGCCTTATTCTCAGAGTCTCAGCTCTGAGAGGAGCTGTGGGGGTCCCTATGCGTGCTGATGGCTTCTCAAATGCAGACCCCGGCCGGCTGCCCCCCTCCCCAGCCCACCATCTCTCCAGATCCACAGGCTGGAGAGAGCAAACAGAGGGAGGGGCTTTGGTATTCTGTGTCAGGTGAAGTGACACACACACACACACACAAGTACAGTGTCTGGACTAGAGGGCAGGCCCTCCCCTACACTCCAGGTTAGAGGCCTGGCTGGGATTTGAGAGACAGAAAACAAAACCTCAGGAAGAGAGTGAGAGGAAGGCAGGAAGGCGGCAGGGTGGCTCAGTGGGGAGTCAGCTGCCACCAAACCTAACAGCTGGGCTTTGTTCCCCAGTGAACTGCCCTCTCCCACATGGCTGTGGTGACCAGTGTCTGTCACTCTGGGCACAGCCTTCATGTCTGGGCCTTGTTCAGGGGACTCAGAGCTGGGTTTGGGGGTGGGTGTTTGCTTTTTGTTTGTTTGTTTGGGGTTTTTTTTTTTTTTTTGGTTTTATTTTGTTTTTAGTGGTTTTAGTGGTTTTACTCTGTAGGCCTTGAAGCCCCTACGCCCTCCTGTCTCTGCCCTATAAACCAAGGCTTCGCTGATGCTGGTTGGCTCCAGGCTCTTTTCCCTCAAAGCCTGGTGTGGCCCGCTCGGGGCAGGCACGGCCACACCCTAGGCAGTGCTTCCTGGCCCCCCAGGGGGCTTGGCTGGTTTTTGGGACCCCTCAGTACCTCAGGTATTTTATCTTCTTAACAGGGGCCCTTCTGCCCTCTGAGACCCTTCCGGCCCAGTGCGCCTTTTCTTTGACCCCCAAGCACCCTGACCGAGTGTCTGGGACCCTGGGGAATAGAAGGGAGAAGGACCTGCTGGGCTGCACTCTGGGAAACGCCTCTCTCGTTACCCCAAAGCCAATAAAGTTGTTGAAACCTGTCATTGTGCATCCAGTGTCACTGAGTGGGGACTTACAGCAGGCCCAAATGGCTGCAATTCCCGCTAGGGGCTGGACTCTGACTTCAGCCCTCCTGGGTCTGGGCTCTGAGGTGTGAGCCAATACCTGTAACTTCTTTTTGGAGAACAGTGGGGTGGACACCCAGCCTCACACAAACCCAGCCTTATTCTAAGGGCCTGGAGGAGCCATGGGGGAAGCCAGACCTCAGCTTCCCTAGCTGCTGTGGTCCACACTGCCTGACATTTCCCTGGTCAGCTGACCCTGCTTGACAAAAGGAAGAAATGGGGTGATTCTTGCCAGGCCAGGTCTTGTGACCCTGGCCTGGGAACACAGATTCCTGTCACCCTGTCACGCGCTGCAAACTTTTATAGTTATAGGAAGTCATAAACTAACAGTCAGCGTGGGGACACAGGATGCCGTGGTTCCGGCTGGGTTGACAGGGCCTGCTCACATTCCCAGGTGGGCAATCTGTGGCCCCGGGCCAGACAGTGTCACCCCTGGGTAGACATGTCTGAAGGATATCTGGGCTCTCTATTGTCTATCAGAATAGTATACAGGGGACCCCCAAACACTAGAGGTTCCCCAGGAATCTCATTCTGCAAGGAGAAGGGTCAAGCTGGGGTCAGCCAGAGCAGGGACTGAGCTGGACACCAAAGTCAGAATAAACCATGGCTGCTATGCCCCGTGAGGACGCGCTTCTAACTGGCTAGGGTCCTGACCACTGCGAAGCCCTCCGAGGGCAGGACCATTCTCCTGTGAAGAACAAAATAAAGGAGAGATTTGTAGATGGAGGGTGAGTCCTGGGCTGCGACTGTCAGCAATACAAGCCCAAGTCCTACTCTAACGAGGTCTCTGATGCGGCCAGGCAGTTTCCTGCAGCCGGGAAGAGGGCAGTGCCGGAGGGTTTGCAGTAAAATGGGGGCGCAGAGCAAAGCTGGGAATTACACCCAGCTCCCGGAGAGGTGAGCTTCCTGCCCGGGACCCTTCCTGTCTTTTGCTTATTTATTTATTTATTGGGACAAGAAGGGCTGCTTCTATGTAGCCCTGGCTGTCCTGGAACCACTGAGTAGACCAGGCTGGCCTCGAACTCAGAAATCCGCCTGCCTCTGGGCTGGGATTACAGCTGTGTGCCACCACCGCTGCCGGGACCTCCTTTACCTTCTTAAACCTCCATTTACCTGCGGGCCAAGTCTGCCTCCTCTCTGTCAGAGGCAGGCCGTTGTCCCCCTCTTCCCGCTCTGTGCTCCCTTCCCTTTCTCCCCTCCCCCCCTTTGTCTTTTATTCTATGTTCTTTCTGTCATTTCCACGTGGGTGCTGGGAACTGAACCTGGGTCTTCGCAAGAGCAGCAGTGAGCCACCGAGCCAGCGCTCTAGCTCCTGATTCTTTCTTTCTTTCTTTCTTTCTTTCTTTCTTTCTTTCTTTCTTTCTTTCTTTCTTTCTTTCTTTCTTTCTTTTCTCTCTCTCTCTCTCTCTCTCTCTCTCTCTCTCTCTCTCTCTCTCTCTCTCTCTCTCTCTCTCTCTTTCTTTCCTCCCTTCCTCCCCCCCCCCCCCAATCTACTTAGTTATTCACAGACTAGCAGAGAGGTCGTGCATGGTGGCCTTGGGCTCCTGGTCCTCTCCCTCCAGCTCACAGTGCTGATTGGCAGAGTCTTGCTTTACCTCAAAGGCACCAAGGGGCAGAGAGAGCCCTGGCAGTCAGGATGAGGACGCGGGATGAGGGATGCCGGAGGTGCGCTCTGGCCTGCTGTGGGTCTCAGTTTCCCCTGACAACTGCTGCGCATGCGCGCCCGTGGAGGTTACCTGTCTCGGCCCCCGCCGTGCGCACGCACTTCTTAAATGCACAAGGAGGAGCACAGCGCGAGTGTAGGGGTGGCCATGGGGACGGGGGCGGGAGACCGGGGGCTGATGTTGGCGTTGCTGAGGACTCCCGCAGGAGCACGTGGGGACGGCCAGGGTCATCCGACCGTCCTCCCTAAGGGCCTCGGGCGGGCTCAGCCATCACTTTCTCCCAGAGTCCCCGCTGAGTCACCCGCGCTGCTGCCCTCCACCCAGTCCCTGGGGAAGGAACTGGAGCTCAAGCCCTGAGCCCCCTCCCTGCCAGAGAACTCCGCCAACTCGAGGGGCCCGCAGAGCCACGGGAAGCAGCCAGGGGGCTTCAGCGGACCCCAGAGCGCGAGCGGAGCAGCGAGCGAGCAGGGTTCTTAGAGCAACCGCAGTGACCTCCGCAGTGACCTCCGTACCCCAGAGGAGCCGCGGCCGTCCTTCCCGCTCAGCTGTGCAGGCAGCGCAGGCTTCCCTACGCCCGGCTCTGACTGCTTTTCCTTCTGTGAGACAGGGTCTCATGTAGCCCAGGCTGGCTACAAACTCACCTTGTTGCTGAAGATGACCTTGAACTCCCGGGATGACAGGTGAACACCATCAGGACTGGTGTCTGTAGTGCTGGAGATGGCACCCAGGACTTAAGGCAGACCAGCACTCTAACAACTGAGCTACAAGCACTCTAATAACTGAGTCGCAAGCACTGTAACAACTGAGCTACAAGCACTCTAATAACTGAGTCGTCACAAGCACGCTTCTAAGTGAGCTTCCTCCTCAGTCCCAATTCAGTTTCCCTGATTTGTGTGGAGCTGGGGAATCAGTACCCACCATGCCCAGATGACATAAACGTGCTTTCTGGTATGGACAGGATTTTCTTCTTTTCCTAGCTGGATGTATTTTTTTAAAACAATTTTGGATTTTCTGGCCAGCCTCTCTGCGTCAATTAATGTGATCACGTGGGGTTCTCCTTCATGTTATCAATGGCTACATTATCGTAACTGGTTTTCAATGGTGACTGACTTTTGAATTCCCGGGGTGACAATGCCAGGTCTTGGGGACTAGTCAACCTACTGGATGTGGTGTGTGGCGGCTGCTTTAGGACATTTGCATTTATAAGGGTGGGGGTGTTGATCCCTGCTCTGTGCCACCCTGTATCTTTTCTAGCTTGAAAATAAAAGCAATAGGGGCTGAGGAGATGGCTCAGCGGGTAAAAGAACTGACTGCTCTTCCAGAGGTCCTGAGTTCAAATCCCAGCAACCACATGGTGGCTCACAACCACCTGTAATGGGATCCGATGCCCTCTTCTGGTGTGTCTGAAGACAGCTACAGTGTACTTACATATAATAAATAAATAAATAAATAAATACATAAATCTTTAAAAAAAAAAAAAGAAAGAAAAGAAGCAATAGTGGCAGCCCACACCTGTGGTCACTTGGAAAGCTGAGGCAGGAGGATGACCAGTTCTGGATCAGACTGGGCTACTTGCTGAAACCCTGTCTCAAATGAAATGGAAGCAAGATGGGCAACGGTGGCTCCATTTGAGTCTCTAATTCTCCTCTCAAAAGAGTTCGAAGAGTGGACATTACTTCTTCCATAAGTGTTTTGTAGAATTTACCAATAAACCATTCTTTTTTTTAAAAAAAATATTTATTTATGTAAGTACACTTAGCTGTTTTCAGACACAGCAGAAGAGGGCATCAGATTCCATTATGGATGGTTGTGACCCACCATGTGGTTTCTGGGATTTGAACTCAGGACCTCTGGAAGAACAGCCAGTGCTCTTAACCGCTGAGCCATCTCTCCAGCCCCAGTAAACTATTCTTATTTGGGATTTTTTTCCCCAGAGAGATTCTTGATTAGTGACTCCAGCTCTTTATTTAGTATAGACCTCAAGATATTAGAAAAATGTTAGAACTCACTTCATTTGTAATTCTGTGAGAGAGAGAGAGAGAGAGAGTGTGTGTGTGTGTGTGTGTGTGAGAGAGAGAGAGAGAGAGAGAGAGAGAGAGAGAGAGAGAGAGAGAGAGAGAGAGTGAGTCCAGGTACCTGCAGAGGCCAGGAGGGGGGCACTGGGTCCCCTGGAGCTAAGTTCTGGGGTCCGCTACCGGACCTGAAGTGTGTCCCAGAGAGCTGGGTGCTCACTTACCTACGAGCAATCTCTCTAGCTCCTCTAAGTAGCTTTTGAAATTTCAATATTTTTGTTCTGTGACACAGGTTTTCACGTAGCACAGGCTGCCCTTGAGCTTAATGTGTAGCCAAGGGTGTACCACACTCAGTCATACAGGGCTGGGGACTGTATACAGTCCCTCCTAGGTGCAAGGCAAGCACTGTCCCAACTCAGCTGCAAGCTCCCCGCTGATCTATAAGCACTCTCCCGGCTAACGTAGATTCTCAGCCCAGAGTTCAGAATCTTGATTATCAAACCCAGCCCTGTATTTGCTGTAAATCCAGGTACTGAGATTTTAGATTTGTTTGTTTTTTATTTGTTGTTTTGGAGACAGGGTTTCCCTGGGTGTAGCTGACTGCCCTGGACCTCTCTCTGTCAATCAGGCTGACCTCCAACTCACAGAGATCCACCTGCCTCTGCTTCTGGGTGCTGGGCTTGGAGCTGTGGCCACCAGGCTATGCCTGGCGTTTTAGAATTTTGGTTTGTGATCCTAGCTCAGTGTGTTAGAGCATCTCGGGAAACCTTTCCCTTTGCCCTGAGTCCCATTGGTAGCGAGTGAGCGTTTCCAGGGCTGCGTCTGCTACATCCTGATTTTTTTCCCTACGGCCTTAGGGTTTCCCACGTTCTCACCTAGAGTCAGTAGTGCTGGCTCCCTGTCTGTCTCCATGATGTTAGTTAAAACTCTAGTTATAATTTATGTTGTAAGTTCTCCTTTTCGTCAGGATTGGTCTAGCTGATGTGTGTTTTTGAAACAGGGTCTGATGTAGCTCAGGCTTGCCTCTGTCAGTATATATAACCTTGAACTCCTGATCCTCCTGCCTCAGACTCATGAGCCTGGCACCCCAGGCTTCCAGTCCTACAGCTGTTTCCCCAATACTGCCGTTCTCCACAGGGTCGTTACAGTTTCTTCTCACTCTTCCTCTGGGAGGTCAGGCACAGATCTTTTCTAACGTCTGTGTCATGTCACCTGTGTCACCTGTAACACTTGTATTCAGCACCTTACATGTTTGTTCTGCTGTTTTTTTTTTTTAAGATTTCAAAGTACTTTATTTCTTTATTTGTTCTTCAATCTGCCATCATTTAGTGAGTACATGATTCTTTGACGTGGCATTCACTTATGAGTTGATTTTGAAACAATTCCTTGATTATTGTATAGCTGGCATGACTACTGATCTCTCCATCCCTTTGGGGTGACTCTGCCAGCAGGGGACAGGTTCCAATCTGTGTGACTGAATATGTCCATGTAGAAACACAAAAGATGGCTCCACCGCTAATATCGCATTTCCGTATTTGTCATGGAAGTTAGGTGTCCTCTTCCGATGGCTCTGCCTTGTCACCGCTTGCTGAATGCCTCGAACTCGGAGACAGGTTAGAGTGTTTTTTGGCCAAGGGCAACGAAGATGGAACTGTGGTGACTACGCTGCTATCTTGGTGCAAATTCACCCCAGCTACCCTTGCAAAGAGTCCTGAAAAACCAAATGGCCTTCAGCGGAGATTCCCAGTGAGAATTGGTCACTGCTGGTTTGTTTGGGTTTTTTTTTTAAAGATTTATTTATTTATTATATGTGAGTACACTGTAGCTGTCTTCAGCCACTCCAGAAGAGGGTGTCAGATCTTGTTACGAATGGTTGTTATCTTGTGGTTCCTGGGATTTGAACTCAGGACCTTCAGAAGAGCAGTCCCTGCTCTTAGCTGCTGAGCCATTTCTCCAGGCCAGTTGCTGCTGTTTTTGAGACAGCGTTTCTCTGTGTAGCCCTGGCTGGCCTGAAGCTTCCTATGTAGACCAGGCTGGCCACCAACTCACAGACATCCTTCTGCCTCTGTTCCCCAAGGGCTGAGGCTAAAGGTGTGCAACCACCACACCTGGACTGAGTTTGTTTTCATTCATGGCTAAATCCTTCCCAGTCGGCCCTGTGACTTCCCGAGGCTCTTGCTCCAGGGTCTCGCACCATACACGTATTGTGGAATGTTTTACTCTCTCCCTGCTTTTGACACAGGGTCTCAGGTAGGCCAGGCTGGCTTCAGATTCCTTAAGTAGCTGGAGATGACCTGGAACTCCAGATCTCTAACCTCTGCTCCACGGTGCCAGGTTCTGCGCATGCGCCCCCACGCCTTCTGCTGGTTTCGTTCAGTTGAAACTGGAGACTATGTTTCCTATGATTTTGCTATTTTTACATTTATTAGGACTTGTTTTATGGTCTGATTCACGCTTACCCCTGGAGAATGTTCTGTGTGCCCTGGGGAAGTGTAGGTGTCCCTCTGTCGCATGTGGGACATCTGGGTGGCTCACACCTGCTCACTGTGGGGCCTCTGCAGCCACAGGGCCAGCTCAGCACTGATTGTCGAGGGACGGGAGTGTGGAGGCAGAGGGTGTTTCTATACTTGGCTCAAACTTTGGGAGTCTGACTCTGAATGCTTTATTTTAGGCATGTATAAACACAATGTATGGAAAACTTCTGGTAATAACTAACTCAGTTCCGCATGCCCAGGAAAAACTCGGTAAACTAAAGCTGTAAAGCTCAGGTGCGATCACATCGAAACTCTTTGTAAAGTCCATGTGACACCGTCCATAAAGATGGGCTCTATAGACTGAGAAATACAAGGTCACGGTGAGGGTCCGGGGAGGGAGGGCCCGCTGTGGTCTCCTGCCAAGGTCATCAGGCTGTTAACCACATCCGCTCCGTGTCCCTCCCATACATTCCTCGTTCCTCCCCGTGTGCCTCCTACATCTGACTGGATATCCACGGCCTCCTACATCTGACTGGATATCCACGGCCTCCTACATCTGACTGGATATCCACCGCCTCCTCTTCTCCATCCCTGAGGCCTCTGACTCTGTGCATGGGCCCTGCGGCCTGTGCCTCTCCACACAGTAGATACACAAAGGTAAAAGAAAGTAACTGATATGCTACTGAGTGTGAGGGTTGTCATCCCAACTTCCAGGAGCAGGAGGCTGAGGCAGGAGGATAGTGAAGTTGACTGCATAAGAAGAATCTTTTCTTATAAAAACAATCCAAACACCTAAGCAAAGGCAAGAGCAACAACAGGCATGGACTTACACATCAGCACCCGGGAGGCAGTGGCGGCTCTCTGTGAGAAAGAGGCTAGCCTGATCTACAGGTGAGACTCTGTGGCGGTGTAAAGGTGAGGAACTGAGCCTTCGGTATGAGCAGAGCTCTTGGTCTTCTCCCCGGGCCCGAGCGTGCTGTCGGTGAAAGGCCTGCTCTGCGCACGGAGATTTGTGCACAGGAGGCATGAGGAGTGCACCTGTCCTCGGAGGCCCAAAGTGTCAGATGTGCCGCAGCAGGAGCTGCAGGGGCTGTGAGCCATTTGAAGTGTGTGTGTGTGTGTGTGTGTGTGTGTGCTGGGAACCTAACTGTGTCCTCTGCAGGAGCAGTCAGTGCTCTCTTAAACATTGCATGCTTGTTCCAGGCCTTAGCCTGCTGAGAATGAGCCTGTGATTCCCCTGCCTCCTTTCTCCAGAGGTAGGAGACGGGAGAGCGCCACACCCATCTGCTATGACAGAACTGGCAAGGCCTTGTGCATGCTGAAGTCAATCCTTAACCGCCTGAGCGCCAAGCACCCAACTCACTGAGCTGCCTACAACTTACAAACGTTTTCCTTACATTTATTAGGCCTGTGGGCAAACGGCCATGGCGTACATGTGAAGATCGGAGGACAACTTTCGGGAGTGCGTTCTCTCCTTCCACCGTGAGGCCCAGGGCGCATGCACATCCCAGGGAGCCCTCGGCCGCTCAGGGCCGCTCTGGTGCCTTCCTAAGGCCATGCTGCCCGCTAATATGCACAGTCACAGGGTCACAGATTCTCTAGGGTCCACTGTCACAGAGAAGTTTTCAGGCCACAGGCTGCGCCCAGCTGGCTTTGGTCAGGGATATTTCTGATCCTTTTGCCCTGAGGAGTTAATGTTTCTACAGAGATTTTCTCCAAATGCCAGAAGTTATAAAAAGAAAACAAATAAAAGTATAAGCGTGCGGATGCCTCCCGTCCCTGCCAGCCTTGGCCGTTTACTTCCTTTGAGTCAATCTCTAGGTCTTGGACTCACAGAAATGCACCGCAGTGTCCTGGGCACACACTCCCAGGGAAGACGACTTAGGTAGCGGTTGTCTTTATCTCTTTCTACTACTTTATCTGATGAGTGTTTTGTGCATGTCTGTGCACCATGTGCATGCACAATGCCCATGGAGGCATGAAGGGGGTCGCAGTTACAGCCAGTTGTGGCTACCTGTGGGTGCTGGGATCCGAACCTGGGTCCCAGCAGAGGCAGTAAGTAGGCAGTCTTAACCAGTGAGCCATCACTGAAGTTCCACTCTGAGACTGGGCTCTCTCATTTGTTTACATTGCTGGCCAGTGAGTCCATTGCAGTATGTCCTGCAATGTGTCCTGTGTCATCTGGTCTATCCTTGTCTCTCTGCCCCCTTAGTTAAGTCCACAGGGGAGCCACGCCCACAGGAGGAGATACAAGGCCTGAGGGCTTTGCATGATGGCTGCTCTGTGATTGGTGGAAACATGAGCTTTATTTGCACAGAGCCAGGTGGAGCAGGGTGGGCTGTCAGACACAGCGCAAGCCTTCTCTCTGCTGGATAAGACGCTCTCCCCGCTCTCCCGCTCTCCTGCAGAGCCCCGGGTTGAATTTCCCCTCCCACAAGTGTAACTCCAGCCCCGGGAGCCCAACGACTTTGCTCTTGCGGGGCAGCAGGCACCCATGCGGTGCACAGACATGCATGCAGGACCCCGACATGCTCTCAACAAAATGAACATAACCAACAATGTGGCGGGGCCGCAGGGACCCTCAGCCTCCAGCTTCTGATGTTCCCTTTTTTTGACACCATTCCATGTAGGGCAGGCTGGCCTCTAACTCACTCAGTGTCCAAGGGTGACCTTGGACTCCTGACCCCCGAGCCTAGCCTCGGTGCTAGGGTGCGGGGTGACAGGTGTGCAGGACTCACCCTGGTTTATGTGGTGCTGCAGATGGAGCCCATGGCCTTGTGCCTGCTAGGCAAGCATTCTACCCACTGAGCCGTGAACACGGCACAGGACGCAAGGGGTACAATCTAGAAATGCTGAACGGCTGTTTCCTTAAGGGGTAGGTTTGTATGGTGGGTGAAGGAGGGTATATCCAGAGGCATCCGGAAGAGTGCAGAGCAGAGAGAAAGAAATCTGTCCCTGGCCAGGGCTGTGCAAGAGGGCACAAGCTCGGGTGGGCAAACTGGATTATAAGGCCTCCTTTTGGGGACAGAAGACCTGATTCACAAGCTCCTGAGAAACACTGGCTTTTAGCCACCAGCCAGAAGGCCTGTAGCTCATTTCTGGAGGGCTGAGACCTACCTAGCTCAAAGCACCCTTCTAACTGAGATACAAGCACCCTATCTACTGAGCTACAATCACCCTTCAAACTGAGTTCTAGGCACTGTACCAAGTGAGCCCCGGCCTTCTATTTAGTCTATTTTAAGCTGGGCTGTTAGGTCAGTACCCCCCATGCCCCAGCTGAGCCCCAGCCGAGCCCCAGCCCTCCAGCCTCACCTCCTAGGGGCTGTTTTTCTGAATTGTTTGCGCGCCTGAGTACTTTCACAGGTGCAGCAGGCACCGGTTCCGTCTCCTCATGACACAGCATTTTTCCCCCTCAAGGTGCCCTGCATAGGAGGAGTAGGCTCACACTCATGGTGGCCTGGCTGGAGGAAGGCCGGACACTTCAAACCCCAGAGGGACGGCCACTGTGTCACTCTGAGGGTACAGAGCGGGCAAAAGAACCCAGAGGGTCAGTGTAGCGGGACTTTGGCTAGTTCGGGGTCTTTCTTTCTTTCACCCTTCTAATCCCCTAACACTAGAGAGGACAGAGAAGAGGACAGAGAGGAATAGGGCGGGGTCGCTGTGCAACTACTTCCTGCTGGTTAGGGGCACAGAGTTCCTTGGAGCAAGATTGACCCCTGTGGTCACGATAGCTAATTTATTTTTCTTGTTTCTTCTTTGCACAAAACCACAACCAATAACAATAACTCAAAACCCACTCTTGGGCCCTAGCATTTATATACCCGATGAAGGGCCTGTCCCCAGAAGTCCAAATGTAGCTTCAGCTACAAAATCACGCCTCTGCCAGGGCACGGGGCAAATCCTAGTCGGCTGTTGTGGACAGTCTGTGGTGTGGTCCCAGCTCACCTCTGCCCCAGAGTGTGGCCTTGGGACCCAGGAATGCTGTTTCTGGAGAGTCAGGGACCATATGTGGAAGCTGTCCTGTAGCCCACACCTGGGGTTAAAATGGAAGACATTCTGAGAGTATTTCTCTATTTTTCAAAGAAACCAAAATTGTCACTACACCGCAGCACCAGCTTTGGAAGAGCCTGGCGGGCCAGAGGGGTGTGGGGGGCGCAGGATGGGAGCGTCCGTACTTTCTATGGGATAGAATGTTCTAGCTGGGCGGGGGTGGCGCACGCCTGTAATCCCAGCACTCTGGGAGGCAGAGGCAGGAGGATTTCTGAGTTCGAGGCCAGCCTGGTCTACAGAGTGAGTTCCAGGACAGCCAAGGCTACACAGAGAAACCCTGTCTTGAAAAAACCAAATCCAAAAAACAAAAAATAACAACAAAAAAATGTTCTAGAACTCGATAGGGGAGATGTCTGTATTACATAAGTAGATAAGTAGTACACTTTGTCATGTGTCATGTGCATTTTCAGAAGTTTGCCCTATCTGAGTTCTGACTGCTTGAAACCAACATTGTTGCTGAGAATTTAATCATGTTACTTGGTCCATCCTGGGCTAGCAGCACCATCCAAGCCTCAGCTACCATCCGGAAGCAGAGACGATCCAGGACTCCCTGACTACCCGAGGTCATCATGGCATGAGGTTGGCGGGTTACTCTGGCCTCTGGGGACATTTCAGATTGATCTGCAGGGATCACGAGGCGCTGTCCCCGGGGCAGGAAGGTTTGTGTTGACAAGGGTGCGGTTGGCCCCGCGTGGTCCCAGCTCACCTCTGCCCCAGAGCGTGGCCTCCGGACCCAGGAATGCTGTTTCTGGAGAGGAAGTCAGGGTCCCAGCCCGGTGAAGTCATGCTTGGCTGGCGGCCCACAGCCGGGTACCCTGCTCCCTTACGTAGCCCGGGACGGCTGTGAGGTCATCCGCCGAGGATTTTAAGGGAAGAGGGGCGGAGTTGGCACGATGCCACATTCCAGAGTTTTGTGAACCAGAAATCAGTATTTGGGGTGATGGTGCTCACGGGAGGATGGGCACCCATGGAGCCTTGCTGGTGTGCAGCCCTTTGGAGAACATTCCGAGAATACAGTGGATGGCTGACTGATCCTGGTCTTAAAGAGACAGATGTCCGGTCGCCACAGGGAAAGAAGGGTGGAAAGACACAGATCAAGGAAGAGTTTGGCAGCTCTGTCATCTTGACACTCAGGAGTCTGAGGCAGGGGGACTGTGGGTTTGGATTTATAAAGCGAGAGTGCTATGGACCTGGAGGACCCCTGGCCTCTGACATACGTGTTTCAATCCCCAAATGACAGCCCGACCCCTTCCTTAGACTCAGGGCCTGGGCCTATCGACCAGCAGCAGTGAGTTTGAATGGCGTCAAGGGGCATTTATTGAGCACCTACTGTGTGCTCACGTCACACGGGAGTCTGTAGTTCTCTACCACAGCCTGTGGTGACCCCACAGGATGAAGCTGGAGGTACCGTTGGTGACACACAGCAGTGGGTGTGTGTTGTGTGTGTGGGACACATGCCTGGTGACGTGAAATCCTAAACAGGAAGCCCCGGCAGCTCTTTTGAAGGGGCCTATGCTAGGAAAGATGGGACCCATCGCAGGAAGACACGGAGGGCCAGAGAGGCAACCTGGGCTGGCTTAATTGTGTCCTTGGCCTGTGGGGTTAGGTGGGGTACAGGAGGACAGAACCCATGCCCCAGCGCATCCCAAGGGACCCTGGGCCGTCCCCCAGTGCCCCACCTGTGGCCCATGGTCCTGCCTCAACCTCCCACACAGGAGAAAGGTGACTCCTGATCCTGGCCTTTGCTTCGTAGCAAAGAGGCTGAGGAACTTGCTCAAGGTCACACGGGAGGAGGGATAGTCCCTCAGATTTGTAGCGTACGCCCGTCCCCGCTCCCGCTGTACCCTCACCCTGAAGATGTAGATGACCACAGCAGCCTTTCACAGACAGAGAAACTGAGGCCTGGGGCCGGAAGGTCGCAGGATGATCCAGGCCGCGGCTGGAATCCTACTCTGTTGAGACTTAAATTTGGGGGGAAAACGGTCAGAGATGAAAACAATCCCAGGACCCCCCTCTCACGGGCCGGGTGTCCACCACGCTGCCCCTCCTCACGGGGTGCAGTGACCTCAAAACTACCCACAGCTGCGAGTCTGAGGGCGGGGCTACTTCTCTCCACGCTGATCTTGAAGCGTCACCCACGTCACCTGGAGCAAACGGGCGATCCTGGGGGCAGGGCCGGGCGATCGCCTGCAGGAGGAGGGGCCTAGTGCGTGGGGCTTGGGTCTGAGGAGGAGGCTCTGGGGTCAGCCTGGGCTTCGCACCTCTGTTGCTCACCCCTGCCTCACTGGAGGCCCTGACTACCGCCACTACCCGCTCAGGGGCCAGGCTGCTGCGGACGGGCGGGGCTCCCGGAACCTTCATTCTCCTCCATGTTCTGTCCGAGCCAGAGACCAGCTGCTGTCACCCTCCAGCCCCCTGCCGCCTCCTGACTGTAAGGAGGCCCACAGCAGATTGCCTCTTGCCTCTCTCCCCAAGAGGAACCTCTGGTCTGGGGATACTGAGGCAGGCACAGGGCAGGGTGTGTGTGAGCGAACACTTGTCACCTCGTAGCTTCGGTCCCTGAAGCAGCGCTGTTCGCACGGGGTTTTGAGGGATCAGTAGGAGTCCGCAGAGGACCCGGAATCGGTGTAGTACACCCTGGTTTGCCCATTTGGGCAAGGCTGTAGAGTCCGCTCCCGGAACCCCGAGGCCTAGCGTGACTTGCCTGAACTTGCCTTTTCTAGGTTTGCCTTGTCTTCACCTTTGCTGGGGGGAGGAGGGAGAGGGAGGGAGCCCTGGTCCCAAGAGGAAGGAAGAAGCCACTTGAACTTCATTCCGGACTCCATCACATGCTCTGTGGGGACGCACAGCCCTCACAGGTCACGGACCGCGGTCTCCCTCCTGGGCTGGGAGGTCCCGCCCCCCACCCTGCGGAGCCCTGGGATTCCCGCCCGGATCAGCCTGGTCACCCGAGCTGGCACCGCACACGGGGGCGGGGCGGACAGAGTCCAGGGGGTATAAAGGCGGCCGCCGAGGGCTCAACTCAAAGCCACAGGCGACACCAGCGACATGGCCCTGCCCGCGCTCCAGGACCAGCCTCCAGGCGGCTCGCAGCTGAGGTTCCTGCTGCTGCTGCTGCTGCTGTCGCGGCCACCGCACGGGGACGCCCTGGCGATGCCTGAGCAGCGCCGCGCCCGCCCGGAGTCCCAACTCAACGCCGCCGAGCTCCGGGGTCGCTTCCAGGACATGCTGAGCCGGCTGCACGCCAACCGGAGCCGGGAGGACTCGAACTCAGGACCAACCCCCAACGCGGCTGTCCGGATCCTCAGTCCAGAGGGTGAGTAGCACTGCGGCCCCACTTCAGCAACACCGTCTCCAAGCTCTACCCAACACACTCAAGTCCACGAGGTCCAGCCCAGCTTCTGAGCCTCAGTTTCCCTTGCTGTGACCTCTGGAGTTGCCAGCAGTGCCCCGTGCAGTGGGCTCAGCCAGAGTAGGAAGGGCGACCGTTCCCAGGCCGGAGCTGGGCAAATGATGTCCAGAGAGGTCACGGTCACTCCTGGAGATGCACAGCACTCGAGTGCGGAGGACACTGGAGGGTCCTGGAGGGAGGAGGGGGAGCGCGGTAGGGAGGCGAGGGAACCTGCGGGAACTGGATCGGGAATCTGACGCAATCGCGGGTAAAGAGTCTGCTACTGTAACCAGTGACAGTCGCCTGGAGGGGAGGGAGGAGGATCCCGGGCCTCGGCTCCGCGGGAGGCGGGCCCAGGGGGCGGGGGCGGGGCGGGGGCGGGGCAGGCAGGCTGGGCCACGCCCCCACAAGTCCGCCAGCGCTGTGTGAATCCGAGCGAGCGAGCTGTCACTCTCTCTGACGATCCGCAAAGCGACACTCGGATGTGGTGGCGCGGCGCACGCCCACCATCCTAACGACTCCGGAGGTTGAGGCAGGAGGATTGCCATGAGTTCAAGGCCAGCTGGGACTACATAGTGAGAACCTGTTCCAAAGTTTTAATTCTCCCTCTCCCTCCCTCTCCTCCCGATAGGAACTTTGTAGCCCAGGACGATTTCAAACTCAGAGCAATCCTTCTGCCTCCGTTTCCCAGGTTCTGGGAGGACAGGTGTAGGCCACCAACCCTGCTTTAAAGAAAATCAACTTTTGTTTGTTTGTTAGAACACTGTATTCAGAGGCTTGGGGTCGCCAAGAGCGAAATCAACTTTTAACCAGAAGGTGGTGGCTCACGTCTTTAATCCCAGCACTGGGGGGCGGGGAGGCAGAGACAGGCAGATCTCTGTGAGTTCGAGGCCAGCCTGGCCTACATGGAGTTACCAGGACAGCCAGGGCTACACTGAGAGACCTTGGCCTGCCTATGTTTAACGTCTGTGCAAAGGCCCTGTGGTCGGTGGGCGTGGCACACTTGCTGAAGACGTGAGTAACCCGTGTTCTGGTTTCTCCTGCAGTGCGATTGGGGTCCCACGGTCAGCTGCTACTCCGTGTCAACCGGACGTCGCTGACTCAGGGTCTCCCCGAGGCCTACCGCGTGCACCGAGCACTGCTCCTGCTGACGCCGTCGACAAGGCCCTGGGACATCACCAGGCCCCTGCAGCGCGCGATTAGCCGCCAGGGACCCCGTGCCTCCGCACTGCGCCTGCGCCTGACGATGCCTTCCGACCTGGCCGTGCTGCCCTCTGGCGGCGCGCGGCTGGAAGTGCACTTACGGGCGGCCGCCGGCAGGGGGCGCCGAAGCGCGCATGCGCACACCAGAGACTCGTGCCCGCTGGGTCCCGGGCGCTGCTGTCACCTGGAGACTATGCAGGCAACTCTCGAGGACTTGGGCTGGAGCGACTGGGTGCTGTCCCCGCGCCAGCTGCAACTGAGCATGTGCGTAGGCGAGTGCCCTCACCTCTACCGCTCGGCGAATACGCATGCTCAGATCAAAGCTCGTCTGCATGGCCTGCAGCCTGATAGGGTGCCTGCCCCGTGCTGTGTCCCCTCCAGCTACACCCCGGTGGTTCTGATGCACAGGACAGACAGCGGCGTGTCACTGCAGACTTATGATGACCTGGTGGCCCGGGGCTGCCACTGTGCTTGAGCGCCGGCCCCCGCTCCTCGTCTACACTCCCCTTCCAGGATGCTATTTATATTTGTATTTATTAATATTATTAATTTATTGGGGTCGGGCTGGGTGGATGGATTTTGTATTTATTTAAAACTCTGCTAATAAAGATGAGCTTGGTTTCTATAACCGTCTCGGTGACCTCGCCTTGATACCCACCTCCCTAGCATCAGTTTCCTTAGTTACCTGAGGAGAGGAACAGCCGACAGGCCTCCATTGGGCTAGCCTGAGGGGAATTTCCTTGACTGACAGCTGGTGTGAGAGGGACCAGCCAGTGCCTGGTGGTCCTGGGATGTTGGAGCAGCAAAAGGAGCACAGTCCGTAGCTCGCTGCTGCAGTCTGCTGCAGCTCCCGTCTAGGTCTCCCTGAAGTGAAGGCCATTCCCCTCATTTCTCCTTCAAACCAGGCCGAACATCCCAGAATTAGAGGGGCCTCTGACTAGGTTGGGGTTCAAGGGAACCTGGAACAGCTTGAGGTGTCATAACTTCCTGGAACAACCTGAACTCTGGGCCTTGATATTATTAGGGTTTTCTAGATTCACAGTACTTATAGAATGAATCTATACATACATACACGCATACTATATATAGGTAGATATAGATAGATGTAGAATGTGTATATTCTAGAGGGGGGCTGTCATTGGAATGACTTGTAGGCTGCAGTCCAGATTGCCCAACAGTAGTTAGCTGTGAATAAAAAGTGTAAGAATCCAGTCATTGCTCCGTCAACCAGACTGGGTATCTCACTAGTCTTCAGTCTGTGCTGGAGTCTTGAAGTAGGCTCCAATGCCAGTGAAGGAATGGGTGTGCAAGCAAGGCAAGGACAAGCAGGCAAAGAGCAAAAGCTTCTTTCTTCCATTGTCCTAAGTTTCCAGCAGGAGAGAGGGGCCCAGATTAAAGGCGTGCCTTCCCACTTAAAAAAAAAATTGAGATCGCAGTGCACACCTGTAATCCCAGCACTCTGGGAGGCAGGGACAGGCAGGTTTCTGAGTTCGAGGCCAGCCTGATCTACAGAGTGAGTTCCAGGACAACCAGGGCTACACAGAGAAACCCTGTCTCAAAAATAAATAAATAAATAAAAAAATTGGGGTCAAAGCATGGAAGGTGCCTTCTCTCCAAGGTCCAGACATGAAGTGGATTTAGTCTGAGCCCTTGGGAGGTAGAGGCGGAACAATTTCTGTGAGTTCCAGAACAGTCTGGGGTACACAGAGAGATCCTGTCTCAGGAGAGAGAGACACACACAGAGAGAGACAGAGACACAGAGCAGAGACAGAGAGAGACACAGAGTCAGAGATACAGCAGAAATCACTCACAGGTATGTGTGGTCTCCAGTTTTGGGTTTAATTCCAGATTCTGTCAAGGTAACAATCTGGAGTCAAGACAGCACAGAAGGGGCGTTAAGTGTACTCTGTCTGGTCAGCAGTGACCCCTAGTGGGAAGGACAGGGAAAAGGGGCACACGGAGAGGCAGGAAGAGCCACCCAGTGTGGAGCCCCGACCCAGGATCTGGGGCTGGGGAGTCGTAGGGGTTGGGGGAGGAAAGGAAGAGAAGGGGTGGGGGGCAGAATGGATGAAAAGGCAGTGCTGTGACCTCGCAGGGCCCCCGGGATGACGTGAGTAAGGGGAGGGTGGAACCCTCGCACATGGCTGGCCCCGAAATCTCTGTGGAAAGCCTCCAGTACACAGGTCCACATCTGGAGACCACGTGAGGCAGGATCAGCACCACAACTGCACGCAGAGATACCATGGGAAGATGAGGCCCAACTCGAGACAGCAGCCGGTCCTTTCCTGCCGTGCTTCCAGTCAGAGCCGTGGCGTGGACAAGCTGAAGTGGCAACTGAAGCCTCCCGGCCAGATCTGCTCTCTGGTGTCGGCTGAAGGTCCCTCTGACAAAGCAAAAACTATCTAACTTCTCCTTAAAGCAGAAAGAAAACCTGCTAACGCAGCAGCAGCCATTTAAAAGCCACAGGGCGGCTGCCACTTCTCACATCTACGGGAAGGCTGGCGTTTGGAGCTCTGCGGATCCCAGCAGGGAAAAGGGATGCTCCCATTGGGCAAAGCGTCACTCCTCTTTCCTGTCACGGGCAACTCACCAGCACATAAAAGAGTCCCTCCCCCAGACCAGGGAGATGTGTGCCCTACTAAAATCCCTTGGAATAAAAATAGCCAAAATACAAGCCTCCTTGTTTGGGGAGGAAGTCCTTCAGATAGCGCCATGCATGGCCAGTGACAACGTTTGTAGCCTGGAATCATGGGCCTGAGTAACTTCTCTCATCAAAAACAGAGATACCCGAGAAGGAAAAACCCTCTCCCGTGATTTTTTGCCAATCTCAGCTGCAACGCACAGGGCCATCTGAACCAGGACAGGCTGATAGCACCTCAGCTCCCGAGCCCCTCAGTCAGATGAGCTCAAAGACCGAGGTCCTAAAATCCACTCTATTTCAGATCTCACGGCCATTAACCAACTAATAAGGAAAATAAAATGCACCCACCCACCCCTACCTCCTTAAGCCTTGGAGGAAATGCTAAATAAACCGTCTGCTCCTCCTGCCCCACACTCTCCCACTCAAGGACAAGGCTCCATTACAAAAACAACGGAGCTGCCACCTGCCTCCCTACCCCATCCAGCCAGGGAGTGGCATCGCTCGTCCCCCTTCTAAGACCTACAAAATGTGTAGATAAATGGCCCCGCCCCAAACTCCACGTCCCTTCGCCATCCTTCTACCACTCAACAGACTCTTGCAAAGAAGCTCCGCCTCCCATGGGACTCAGGAGTCTGACAGAATTAGAACCCCGAACCCTCGAGTGCTCCCCAGTAAAACCAACCACAGTCGAACTAAACTGCTCAGCTGGTACCCACTCCAAGCCTCAGACCTACAGAACTCAGGCGGGCAGTGTGTGAAGACTGCATCCGCGCACCCTGGGCAAAATCTCTCCTGCAGAGCCACAGGGCCAAGCTAAGCACACACCAAGACTGGACAGCTGTTTGCCCTTCTTCACTGCCCAGCCCGATGTTTTTGGAACGGGAAGCCTTATTTCCAGATGAAGGCCATCAACAAGTCAGGCAAAACCAGGGCAGAGGCGACACCCAGGAGGTTTTAATGAAGTCTTTGGGCGGGATGCCTTTTCTTCTCTCTCTCTCTCTCTCTCTGTGTGTGTGTGTGTGTGTGTGTGTGTGTGTGTGTGTGTGTGTCTCTGTCTCTCTTGGTTTTTCCAGACAGGGTTTCTCTGTGTAGCCCTGGATGTCCTGGAACTCACTCTGTAGACCAGGCTGGCCTCGAACTCAGAAATTCGCCTGCCTCTGCCTCCCAAGTGCTGGGATTAAAGGCATGCACACCACCATCACCCTGCATGGGATGACTTTTCTATTGCCAGTGTAGGAAAGCTCACTCCACTGTCTCCTCCCTGCTCTCCCTCCATTAAAGCCTGGAGAACCCATATCTGATTTTATTCTCAGAGCTAAACCCCACAGCCAGAGACCTCCTCCTCCTTCTTCTTCTTCTTCTTTTTTTTTTTTTTTTTTTTTGGATTTGGTTTTTTTGAGACAGGGTTTCTCTGTGTAGCCCTGGCTGTCCTGGAACTCACTCTGTAGACCAGGCTGGCCTCGAACTCAGAAACCCGCCTGCCTCTGCCTCCCAGAGTGCTGGTATTACAGGCGTGCGCCACCACTGCCCGGCTCAGAGACCTCCTTCTTAAAACCATTGTGTGGGAAGGCATGACTTCTGAATCCAGACTAGCTTGCCAGGGGCTCCGGGCAGAACACCAAAATAGGTGGATTGTAGCGACCCGGGATACAGGAATCGTGTCACACCAGATTACATCCGTGCTTCAGGCATTTGTAGCAGTAAAGACACAAGGAATCTGCTTCAATGTGGGGAGACAGGACACTAGAGGAATGAATGCCCACAAAACCCTCTCCCCATAACAGATTCTAGTCCCTCTAGGAAAATCTGTCCCTACCCCAGAAAAGGTTTCCACTGGAAGAGATACTGTTCCACTGTATATGATAAGGAGGGTAAGCCACTGAAGCCTTTAAACTTCATCCGGGGCAGCCCTCAGCCCTGACTGTAAGAGGGACAGCTGTTCCTGCCTTGTGGGTGTGTGTCCAGCATCTCAGAAGGCTCCCATCCGAAACTGACCATTAAAATAGATGATAAACCATTCAAGTGCCCTATTGATACTGGAGCAGACAGGACAATTTTAAGGCAGCAAGAGATCCCGTGTGACCGGCCACTGACCCCTGGGCTCCAGCTCCTAGGCTTAGGGTGTGTCTCTCACACATTCATCACATAGGCCTACAGGTCGGAAGCCCCGGATGGAGCTACTGGCCTCATACGCCCCCTGGTGGCTCAAGTAGCCACCAACATTCTAGGGAGAGATCTCTTACAAGCCTTACAGGTGGTTCTTACCACCCAACCAGAAAGATAGACATCAAGATAGAGGACATTACCTATAAAGAAAGTAATACCCAAGGAGACCCTAAAAACCCTCCTCCAGATCACCCCCAAATCTAGGCGCCGCTGTTAGATTTAATGCTCTCTGCCTTGATCGGTTCATCAATGAAGCCATCTGGATCGTACTGTGGCCTCTATCAAGGGAGACACTTAAGGTCCTCACACAGCTGGCAGAAGAACAGCTGTTGCTGCACCTCTGCCCTCCCACACTCCGTGGACCACCCTGTGTGTGCTATAAAAAAGACCTCAGGGGGCTGGAGGTTATTACACCATCTGAGGGCAGTTAACAAGATGATGCGAGTCTGGGGCTCTCCACAAAGAGGGCTACCCCATATCTCAGCCATCCCTGCCAATGTCCCCCTGTTAGCAATAGACACAAAGACCAATGCTCTTCCGACCCTCTCCATCCCTGAGACTGTGAGGACTTTGCGTTCTCAGTACCACCATTAACAACTCTGGCGTAGCCTCACCATATGAATGGACTGTTCTGCTGTGAATGGCAAAAGAACAGCCCAACCATTGGTCAGGAGGCTGAAGCCACCGCATTAATACCCTGTTTACGCTCTAATCTCTCTCTTACCTCTCTCACTCTCAGACTCTCTCTTGCCCCCTCTTGGGCTCTCCTCCCCTCCCCCTCTCTCCACGTGGTCATGGCTGGCCTCTACTTCTCTACTCTCTCCCTCTCTCTGCCTTTCTTTGCCTCTACTACCCCCTTAACTCCCATCCCATGCCTTGGATTAACCCTACTCTATACTAAAACCAAAAAACAAAAACAAAAAACCTATTTAGACAAAGGACTCATATCTCCCATTATATGGATGATATTTTAGTAAAGGGAGACTCTTTCCCCTTTCCCTCCCAACTTAAAGACCAACTAATACCTTCCCTATCTGCCCTAGGATTCAAAATAGTCCCTCACAAAATTCAACTTATTTTGTTCATTGCTTTTTTAGGAACAGAGATCTGCCTTACCTCAAAATGCCCCCTCAAACTCACCCTTCCCTCAAAAATTAACCCTTGCCTCCTCCAGAGATTTCTGGGCAACCTCAATTGTTTTCAGCCCTGACTCCCCCTTCCTACAAGGACCCTCTGACCCCTCTTCAACCTCCTGAAAGGAGACAAAAGTCCCTCCTTCCCGAGAACACTGTCGCCAGAGGCAGTCTGAGCCCTAGATTCTGTCAGTGCAGCCCTAGAAGATGTTGCTCTTGCTTGGTATGACCCAACGACACCTACACAGCTCCTCATCTCTAACTCTACCCCTACACTTGTGGGAGCCCTTTACCAACCTTAGGGGGTACTGGAATGGCTCCACACCCCATGGGTAGTACACCCCAAATTTTAAATAAGGTGGATGCACTGGATTGCATGATTAAAAATGGCAGAGATAGAGCCCTGAAAACCCTGGGGAAAGATCCTGACATTCTTCACCCCGTCTTCCTCTCCGACATTCAGTGGCTAATCAAAACTCACTCCCCCTTTGCTATCAGCTTGATAGGATTCCCGGAACAAATTGACAACCATTATCCTGATAGAGGCCTCTGCTCTCCCTCTGTTGCGATGGCTGCCCCCCAAACTATTCTCAAAAGGGCTCTGTCTTAGTCAGGGTTTCTATTCCTGCACAAACATCATGACCAAGAAGCAAGTTGGGGAGGAAAGGGTTTATTGAGCTTACACTTCCATGTTGGAGTTCATCACTAAAGGAAGTCAGGACTGGAACTCAAGCAGGTCAGGAAGCAGGAGCTGATGCAGAGGCCATGGAGGGATGTTTCTTACTGGCTTGCTTCCCCTGGCTTGCTCATCTTGCTCTCTTATAGAATCCAAGAACACCAGCCCAGAGATGGCACCACCTACAAGGGGCCCTCCCCACTTGATCACTAATTGAGAAAATGCCCCACAGCTGGATCTCATGGAGGCACTTCCCCAACTGAAGCTCCTTTCTGTGATAACTCCAGCCTGTGTCAAGCTGACACACAGAACCAGCCAGTACAGTCTCATAGCAGGAGCCCCTCAATATTTACCAATAGGGGAAGATGGGGGAAAGAGGGGGCTGCCACAGTTATATACTACTTCCCTGAGGATGAACCCCATCCTCCAATTCAAAGAGCTACCTTGTCACTCGCACCAATATAAAGAACTATATGCCATCTATCCAGCTCTAAAAGACGCCAAGGCCCCCTTCACCTCTTTTCAGACGGTGTATACGCTGTCAGTTTGCTCCCCTGGCTGTCAAGATCAAACTAGACGCCAGCCCTCTTCCTCTCTAGTCATACAGTTCTCCGTCCTCCTACAGGAAAGGGCCTCCCCGTCTGCAGCCATGTCGGATCTCACAGTCCCCTGCCAGGTCCCATATCTGAGGGAGATGCACTCGCTCTCCAAACCGCCTCAATGGGACATTCATGGCCTCCACTGAGTGAGCACACACACACACACACACACACACACACACACACACCTAAAGGGGCTTCACGCACGCTTCACCCACATCCCCTTTGTTCAACTCCAAAGGATAAAGACGCTCCTCTTGTGCGTCCCTCATTCCTTCCTCAGCTTTACAAACAATGAGCGCCGACCCGAGGCCTCCAATCCAAAGCCTTATGACAAATGATGTCAGCCATCTTCCCAATTCAGCAGACAGAAATATGTTTTGTCACTGTAGACACATACGCACATTTGATATGGGTTACAGCCTAAATAGGCGAAAACACAAGAAAGTCAGTTCACCGTATGCTCTCACAGCTGCCATCGTGGGCAGTCCTCTGCAGATAAAAACTGATAATATCAGCACACCCCTCTCTTTGAACCCCTCACTCTTTGCCTTGTAGGGCGAAACCCCATCTTCCACGTGTCGATGGCATCGCCATCGCCAGATCAGCATGTGTTAACCCTGCTGCCCTCCTCCGGGACAGGTGCCTGTGTTGACCCCTTCCAAGGCTCTATGAACCTGAAGAACTTGCACTTTCAATGGCTTCCACTACAGTCGGCCTTCAGTCTGTTCAAGGCCAGGTCACCTCCTAAGCAGCAGTCGCTCTCCAAAACCACGGTGGAGAACCCCGGACTTGCTGACCGCTGCACAAGGGGGGACTTGCATTTTGCTGGGGGAGGAATGCTGCTGCTATGTCAGTGAATCTGGGCTGGTAGAACAAGATATACAAAAGCTCAAAGAGCTCCGGGGGAACCTCCGGGCATGCTATACTCCCAGCACCCCTTGCCCTGGCGCTCTGACCCCAGCACCCCTCCCCCTGGCACTCTGACCCCTTGGTAGCCAGGGTTTCCCCTCCTTGGTCCCATACTCGCCACTGGAGCCTTGTTTCTCTTGGCAACCTGCCTCATTCAGTTTCTTTATTTTTTCTTAAAAATGTATTTATTTATTTTATGCATATGTAGTTATCTTCAGACACCCCAGCAGAGGGCATCAGATCCCATTTCAGATGGTTGTGAGCCACCATGGGATTTGAACTCAGGACCTCTGGAAGAGCAGTTGGTGCTTTAGCCTCTGAGCCATCTCTCCAGCTCCTCCCATTCAGTTTCTAAAGCAGCAGATGAACAGCATTGCAAAGATCGCTGCCAATCAGGGCACGGGTCAGTGTCAAACTGTTCCCAGCACAGGAGACAGTCATCCTGATGACACTTCTCCATTATAAAAAGAAAACGGGGCAGGTGGTAGCGGCACACGCCTTTAGTCCCAGCACTTGGGAGGCAGAGGCAGGCAGATTTCTGAGTTCGAGGCCAGCCTGGTCTACAGAGTGAGTTCCAGGACAGCCAGGACTACACAGAGAAACCCTGTCTTGGAAAACCAAAAAAAAAAAAAAAAAAGAAAAAGAAAAAGAAAAAAAAAAAAAGAAAAAGAAAGAAAGAAAAAAGAAAAAACAAACAAAACAAAACAAAAACAAATGAGAGAGAGAGAGGAAAGAAAAAGGAAAGAAGGTGGGGTTGTTGCGTGGGCTGTGAGAGGCGTGTGTGTAAGGTTGAGCTCAGGTTTGAACCCTGAAGGACGGTAGGAAGCCTGGCTCCTGTCACTTAGCCACACACACTCCCTACAGAGGACTGCGGCCATCGGCAGCACCCCAAGCCCTCCCACATGGAGATAAGGTATCCCCAAGCCAGCAGGAAGCACCTGTTGTCAGACCCTGACCCACCCCAGAACTGTATATAAGAATCCTATCCAGGAGGAATGAAGGCGTGTGGGAATTACCCCGTTGTCTGAGAGCTTCTGCCCTCAGAGCTGTAACACTGCCGCCAGAAGCTCGCTCCCCTGCACCCCTCGCGGGCTGCTTAGCCTCCCGCAGGCTCAGTCCGACCCCACTGAGCGGGGAGCGACAGAAGGGACAGGGGCAGGAGGAAGGTGGAGGCAGCGGCAGCGGCGGTGGCGGCGATTTCCCCTCCCTCTCACCCCCTCGCCCGAATCCTCACAGCCAGGGAAGCCTCCAGTGCACCGGTGTGGAGTCTCGGCGGGAGGCTGCGGGGCAGGCAGACAGACGGACAGTGAGGACAGGACAGTGAATTCTGATGGAGTTCGGACTCTCCGGAAACCACCGGTCTGTCCTGCTCAGAGCCAGCTGCTCTACGAGGCCCAGAGCTTTTATTGAGCATCACCTGCATGCACAGAAGGGTTTCTGGCCCTCTTTCCGCTTTGGGGGTGGTGGTGTCCTCCCTGTGATGTTGAGAGAGTGTGCGGGGCCGTGGGGGCTGCGGGAGGCGGATTCTCGGGTTCAGTGTCTTCCCCCACTGGCCGGACCCGGCTCAGCGCCATGAGACCACACACTCCTGGTCGTCCGGTGGGGCCCGCACCAGGGGCTTCAGGTTGCAATAGACGGGCTGAGGGTCCTGGTCGACACTCCTGTAGTTCATGTAGCAGTCACTGTCCCCAGAAGGGCGGCTTCTGCAGAGGCAGGTGGACATCAGAGGCGCAGGACTGAGGCTGAGAGACAGGGAGCAGCCCTGGCCAGGATTGGAGCCTGTCTGTCCCTTCTTCCAGAGACAGGATCTCACCGTGTAGCCCAGGCTGGCCTGGCACTCAAAGATATATACTGCTCTGCTCCTGCCAGTTTTTCCAACTCAGTGTTTGACCCCCACTCTTCTGAAGGTCACTGACTCAGCACCATTAAAATATAAGTGTGAAAAACACACAACTGATTTGACTTGTCTATGTGCACTTGTGTAGGTGTATGAGTGCATGTGTGTGTGAGCATGCAAGCATGCGTGTGTGTGTGCGCACCTGCATGAGTGCATGTGTGTTGTATGTGTATGTGCATGTATGCTTCGTGCATTTATGTGTGTGCATGTGTGCGTTTGTGCGCATGAATCATTCACGAATGTGAGTGCATGTGTGTGTCTGTGCTGGTGTGTGCGCGTGTGTGTGTGTGGACATATGAGTGTGCATCCATATGTGCATGTATGTGTGTCTGTGCATGCATGTGCACACACGCCTGTGTGCATATATGCGTGTGTGGGTGCTCGTGTGCCCTGATATCTCCTCTCCAGTTCCAGAACTCAGCTTCTTATGTTTGTGTGTGTGTTTTGAGACAGGGTCAGGGTAGCCTGAGATTTTACATCTCCCAACCCACCCCAGCGGGCCTGGATGGTGGGAAGCGGATGTCTGGGCGGGCAGCCCTACTCTGAGTTTACTTTTAACGTTTTTTGGGTGTGACAGGCTCTGTGAGCCCTGAATGGATATGAAGAAGGGAGCCCCACCCTCAGCAGGGCCTAGGGTGGGGCCATCTCTCCTGTCCCCCTGACAGACTAGCTCAGCCTAAGTTGCTGACTTTCCCCATCCCCCACACGGGTCATTTCCCACTTCCCCGTTCTCAATATTTGCATCTCATTTGCATACGTTCTTCCCAGCAACAGAGTTACCCAAATCCCCTGCCTCAGCTTCCAGTCCAACTTCCCGTCCCTATTCCTGGTCTGCACCCCCAAGGGCGAATCACAAATTTCCCATCTCTCTCTCTCTCTCTCTCTCTCTCTCTCTCTCTCTCTCTCTCTCTCTTTCTGTCCCCAACACAGAATCCTTCTGCCTCCACCCAGGGCCAGGAAGAGAAGTGGGAGCAACAACCTTACTCATTTATCCAGTCTTAACCTGCTGTGCATCCCATGTGCACCAGGGAGATGCAGGTGTCCCTTATAGCGTGGGGACACAGACATCCACAACAGGAGACTGGGCTGCTGGCTCTTTGCCAAGCTCTACTTGACCTGAAGCCTTGTTTCCTCCAGAGGTATGGGCTGGGTTTACAGCTCACCAAGTAGGGGGCTGACTCCTTGGAAACTTTCCAGACTCTCACCCTTGCACCTGGAGGTAAGGCGAGGCCTACAACCCTCATCTGAACATGTGATGCTACTTGGCCACACAGCCTGCACAAGGCCACACAGCCTGCACAAGGCCAGCTGACTGTCTCAGGCCAACTCCCCAAGTAGTCAGTAATCCCCACTGCCTCTGACAGGGGCATGCCTTCTTGTCCTGCTAGAGCAGAGTCATTGCTTACTGTGTACAGGGAGCCGGGGTCACTCACCTGCCTGTAGACCATGAGCAGTCCTCCGCAGGCTGACCAATGAAGACATTCTCATAATCCGTTGTGAACCTACTGGGCGGCGAGTCTGGGGCCTTGGGGCCAGGTCGCCGGCTGCTATACCTTGGCAGGAAGTCTGTCATTGCTCTGGGGACATCGTGTGAATTCTGGGCCTTGCTGAGGCTCTGTTTACTAGCTCGCCGGCGAAGAAGTCTCCAGGCCAGCACAGACCCACTGACAGCCAAAGCCAGGAAGATAGAACCCGCAACAAGGGCGCCAATGGTACCCGGGCCCCAGCCAGCAGGACAGCTGACCTGAAGGAAGGTGGAGAGGTTTCTGGGAACTGCAGTGGCCGGGTGTAGACACAGCGGCGGCTGCTGCTGCTGTCCGGAGCAGTTCTGGCGGAGGCGGATATCGTGCCAGGAGGCTAGCCCACAGCTGCAGTCTGCCCTGAGCTCCAGGTCACAGCGTAGGGCCAGTGACCTGTCCACACTGTCCAGCGGGTTGTGGGTGACAATCAGGATTTTCAGCTTTTCCATGGTGGAGAAGAAGACCCCAGGGAGCACGTGCAGGCCATTGTCAGACAGGTCCAGGACGTGAGCATTGCTGGCCTGCAAGGGCTGGCTCCACGGCAGGGACAGGCCAAGGCCACTGAAATTGAGGCAGGTGTCATTAAATGTCTGCTTCCAGTCTACATTGCTTGGGTAAACCGTGCAGGTAGGATCTTGACTCCCTGACTTGCGGAGTGTGGCCAACAGCATCAGGAGACATGACCACAGCCACCCGGCTCTGGTGCTCCCCATTCTAGCAACTGTGGGGTAACACGTAAGTTGAACACTGTGGGTTTAAACAAATACAGATTAATAATTCAAACCAAGCTATATTAAAGTGGCTCATACCTTTAATCTCAGCACTCATCTGGCAGAGGCAGGTGGATCTCTGTGAGTTCGAGGTCAGTCTGGTCTACATAGAGAGACCCAATAAAACCCAAATAAAACACCCCAACCATTTAAGGCTTTTCTGACATGGTCTCTGGCTGGCCACCTCTCTCTGTGTTTCCCTGGTCCCTGGTCCTTGAGCCTCCAACTGCTGGTCTGTGAAATGGGTGCATCTCGCACCTGCCTATCACAAGACTAAAATACCTTCCCACCCCACCCCACCCCCGCCCCCCACCGCCTGGCCTTCCAACCTACTGCAGCACTCCCACGGACCAAAACATAGCCAACCATATGCCAATGACTTGTCCTGGAATCCGCCTCAACCCAGTTCTGGCCATCTTCCCTGCAGACCCCGCTCCTCACGCTACACTGCCCAACCCCGTGTGAGCCGAGCCTGAGGCCTTCACAGTGTCGCAGCCTCAGGGGCCTGGGACGGGCTTGGGGTTCACCTCTCCTGAAGCTCTCTACCTGTGAGCCCCACGCCTGGGGAAGAGGAGAGGATGTAGGAGTGGAGGGGATTGCAGAGAACCCGCTGGCAGCCTTGGCCTCCCACTGGAGGAGGAGGGGCCATGCTGTCCCACTTCTCTCTTGCTGTGACCCCACCCTTGAGCCCCTCAGCCTGCCGCTTCCCCTCCACCCTATCCCTGACCTTTGCTGGGCTCTGCAAATATTCATCCAACCAACAGTGCCTCGGCTCTGGGCATGTCCTCAAGGGACATCTGGTCCTGAAAAAGGTCAGAACTGGACAGTGATCAGAAATCTGACCCCTCTCTGCCCCGCATGGAGGCAAGACAGAAAAAAAGGGTCAGATCCCGGAAGGCATCCGAGAAAAGGAGACATTAAGGTTAGGGCTTCAACGCATAGCCAGGAGTTGTCATGGAGTCTTAAAATCTGTCCTTAATTCTCCAAGCTCCTAACGGTCCACAGATGCTCTGTGGAAGTTTCTCTAGCTGACTGTTGGAGAATGGTTGTGGGGACCACCCAGGGGAGGAGCACACAGCTGATAAATACCTGGCAGGCAGGCAGGAGCAGTCCTCAACGAGGCAGCAGGAGCTAAGACCCTGCGGCTGTGGAGCAGCTGGGTAAGAGGAAGCTCAAGGGGGAACTGGAAGTGTGGGCCTCGCGCTGGTGTAAACCGAGGAACCAGCAGTCCAGGGACCAGTGGGAACCAGGCCCAGGCCGGCGTGTGCTCAGGGAATGGAAGGCAGGGTGCTGGGGTGTGACGACCGAATCTGTATCCCTGAGGCAGACACGCCACACTATCAGAAGGAACCCCACCCAGGAAGACACTGTCCTAGAGGAGAAAGTGGCTAGGCTGTGTAAGGGCTTGGGTCCGGTGACCAGCTCTGTCCTTGACCCCCTTGGGGATGTCACCTCCGTGGAGGCTCCACATGGCCCGGCTGGCAGAGATATGGGATACAGGGACCCTGGTACTGAAAGGGCGAACGGGGGCCGGCCAGTGCTGGTAGCCGGGTTTGTATGTGTTCCCTGCTCAGCAGTTGGGAGAGCTCAGGCCCAGCCCGATCGAGAGCCCGGGAATTTGAGTCCCATACCAGCAGCCCGCACGCGTGTGTCTGTTATATGATGCCCCGTGTGGATGAACCAGGACTCATGACCCTGGGTGACAGTTGTCGGACACAATGACAAGAGCAGTCTCCCTTCCCGAGGCTCCAGCAGTCTCCGCTCAAGACATTGGGACATGGACTATTCTGGAAGCAGGGAGGACAGACAGGTGGACGGAGGACAGCTGACAAGAGTTTACTCTCTCCTTCCTCCACGTGGTCAGGCATGGTGGCAAGAACCAGTCTACCAAAATCTTTGAATGAAAGCCACAAACAGAGGCCAGAAGTGCCTCACCCTCAACCACATATGCCCAAAGACACCCCGAAATACCCAATGATTCTTTTGTTTGTTTGTTTGTTTGTTTTTTCGAGACAGGGTTTCTCTGTGTAGCTCCAGCTGTCCTGGAACTCACTCTGTAGACCAGGCTGGCCTCGAACTCAGAAATCTGCCTGCCTCTGCCTCCCAAGTGCTGGGATTACAGGCGTGTGCCATCACGCCTGGCTTATCCAATGATTCTTAAAGACACCCCTGAGACCTTCAAAGATATTGGGAGACCCCCCAATGCCTCTGAATGTGCACACACACACACACACACACACACACACACACACAACTCCCAAGATCCCTAGAGACTCTGCCATGCAGCCTTCATAACCAAGGTCCCCAATATATGACACCACAGGACTGAGCCCTGCTGACCTGACGCTCTTGTGCTTGAGCAGCCTGTGTCCCCCAGTGTCCCAGGCTCTGAGATCAGCTCCACCTGCTGCTTGTCCCCCCACAAGCGTCTGACACCCCAGAAATGTCCAGTCCTGCCTACAGCCCTCCCTGCATCCAGGCCCCAGGTCCTACACCTCAGTGACCCCCTTCCTCGCTCCCTGTGAAGGCTACAGAGCCAGGAAGCCTGTGTGATGGACACACTTCGTTCTTCTTTACAGGAAGGAGGACTGCATGCCAGGCTGCTGACCAAGTAAGGACCAGCGGTGGGCTGTGTGACTGGGGACACTGACAGTCATTGGTCATGTTAAGACTGACAAGTGAACTTCGGTAGCATTGCTCCTGCCCACTCGGAAACCCACAAACCCAGTTTCTAGTTCCCGGGAAATCTAGGGGCAAAGCTGCTCTGAACGATGATCTCTATTCAGCCAGTGTAGCTTAGATTGCGCGGGAACTGTCATCCTCCTGCCTGCACATGCCCAGTGTTGGAGGGGCGGAGCCTGCGCTCCTGCCCTGGGTGGTATTTCATGGAGGATTCCAGGCCTGTGCTCACAGAGAAGCACTCAGGAAGCTGGGCGGTAACCAGCAGGCTAGTCTTTTCAACAGAGGCCATGAGCGGCTGTTTCCCACCCAGAATGCGGATGTGGTTACCAGCCTGGTGACCTGTGCTCTATGCAGGGCCAGGCCGGGCCGGTCCTTAGTGTGGACATTTTGTTTCTCTGTGAATAGAAGCCATCTTTTACGAAAGTGGTCATATGCATTCTGTTAAGAGCTTCAGTGCAGCAGGGCGTGGTGGCGCAAGCCTGTAATCCCAGAACTTGGAGGCAGAGGCAGGCGGATTTCTGAGTTTGAGGCCAGCCTGGTCTACAGAGTGAGTTCCAGGGCAGTCAGGGCTACACAGAGAAGAGAGAGAGAGAGAGAGAGGGAGAGAGAGAGAGAGAGAGAGAGAGAGAGAGAGAGAGAGAGAGAGCGCTTCAGTGTAAATGCGTCTTAAGTTTCCTTGTACACAGGGAATTGGATTATCAGCAGAATGTCCCCCCTCCACCCCCAATCGTGCTTAAAGATGGCTACAATAAACCATCCTGTGTCAGGATCCAGTTGCTGGGCCATCTTAAGCGGGATTTCCCTCCTGCCTCAGCAGAGTCGTTTCTCTGCTGGCCCTGGTGTTGGCAGAGACTCTCAGAGAATTATAAAGCCACTTGTAGAGACATACGGCATGATTGAAGCCAGGGTGGCTACTGTGGTGCACCCCCACAGTGCTGGGGTCCCTTCCTCTGCAGAAGGTTGTGGAGAACAGCCCCGAACTGCAGGAGCTCGGCCACACCCACCACTGTGGACCCAGGAGAACAGCTGCTTCTGCTGCTTGGTTGCTGCCTCCTGTGCTTGCCAGGGCCAGCCTGAGCTACTCTGGGATCCTCAGTGAGGATCTGGGGTGAGGCTCGGGGTTCAGGCCTTGCCGAGAACTCATGAGAAAGTAATAACATCACCTCCATTTCACAGACAGGGAAACTGAGGTCCAGGCCTAAACAGAGGGTCTGACCGCAGCCGCGAAGACACCTTGATGTACCACAGAGGATTGGTTCTGTGAGCTTGGAAGTGTTTTTGAGTGGTTCCACACACGCTTGAGTGCTGCTCTGGAACTTGGAGGTCTGTCTGCCTCCAGAGTGCTGGATCGCGGAGCTGCTCCATGCAGGAAAGGAAGGCCTTCTGTTGTGATTTATATTTAGTGGCCCTGAGTCTTTTCAAAAAATTGTTATGTGTGAGTGTGTGATACTTAGGGTGTATGTGTGACATTGTGTGTGTGACATTATATGAGTGTCCGTGGAAACCAGAAGAGCTGCTCCAATCCCCTCCTGACAGTGAGAGCCACGGGGGGGGGGGGGCAGGCCCAGGAATGGAATCTACGGCCTCTCAAGACCAGCGAGATCTTTAAATGGCGGAGCCTTCTCTCCAGTCACAGCCCCCTCCCGAGCCTGTGGGTTTGTGTTCAGCACAGGAGTGGAAAGATTCTGGTTATTTAGGAGCTGCTTGGCCTATGACAATCAGACTCCAGACCCGCAGCATGCAATTCTACTCAGTCAGTCTGCAGAATGGGCTATGTGGGGACTCCACCCCCAACCTTAGTCAACAAGTGGCAAGGGGTTGGGGGATGGAATCCAGGGCCTGGTGCATGCTGGGTAAGTAGTTTACCACCTATGTACCAAACCTGAGAGTTTCCCATTTAATGCCTGGAAAGGCTTTATTTATTTATTTATTTATTTATTTATTTATTTATTTATTTTTGAGACAGGGTTTCTCTGTGTAGCCCTGGCTGTCCTGGAACTCGCTCTGTAGACCAGGCTGGTCTCGAACTCACAGAGTATGAGTACTTATTGGACCCATACAAGATGCAGCACAATCATCCCTGTTTGGCTAAGGGCAATGTAGAGGTAAGAAAAACAACCAATTATTATTTTATTTATTTTTGTTTCCCGTGTATTAGTGTTTGGTTTGTATGTATGTATGTCTATGTGAGGGTGTCGGATCCCCTGGAACGGGAGTCACGGTGAAGAAGCAGGGTGACTTCATCTTGGGCTTGAAAACCATTTTATAGTAAAGACAAACTAAGTTCATTCCCGCTTATGATTTGTTTCCCAAGTCCGGGGCTAGGTGCCGCCCATAACAAATGGCCCAGCACTGCTTGCTCCTGGGACAGACGGACAACCATAGCTGTGCTTTAAAAAGCTACAAGCACTGGGCGGTGGTGGCGCACGCCTGAAATCCCAGCACTTGGGAGGCAGAGGCAGGCAGATTTCTGAGTTCGAGGTCAGCCTGGTCTACAGAGTGAGTTCCAGGACAGCCAGGGCTACACAGAGAAACCCTGTCTCAAAAAAAACCAAATCCAAAAAAACAAAAACAAACAAACAAACAAAAGCTACAAGCATCTTGTAGCGCTCCCCTGGTTTCAGGCCGAGGGCCACTGCGACTGTCTTGTTTAGAACCTCGCAGCGTGGAGCCGCAGGACGAGCCCTTACCCTTACCTTTGCTCATGTGTCCCCACTCATTTTCCCCACCAAATCCCCCATTTGGAAAACCCTACTCCTGAGCTGTAAAACCCTTGTCTTCTCGAACCCTGCCTTCCGGGGAGGCAGCCTGTGTACAATGAAGAGCTTTAATTAATGTGCCCACTTGAATTGGGTCGTGGTCTTTCTCCTCCAGCGTTTGGGACTAATCATGGTTGTGAGCTGCCGTGTGGATGCTGGGAATTGAACCGGAGTCCTCTGGAAGAGCAGCCGGTGCTCCTACCAGCTGAGGCCCCCCCCCCCCAAATAACTAATTAAGCCAGGTGGTGTCACAGGCCAGTGATCCCGGCCCTCGGAGGCTGAGGCAGGAGATGGCGAGTTCCAGAGACCTACGCAGTTTCTCAGAGTTTTGCCCTCTGCCGGAAGATAACCGAATGCATAAATATGTAATGCCCATTTGGAAGCCCACAGGGGAGCACGCGCCAGGCCTGGTGTCACCGGGACCCCGAATGTGACTGCCGCGGTCACCGTCGTTCTCTGCTGCTATCGCAAGGCCACATCTGGAACTACAGCCCATGGCTGATTTGAGGGGCAGGAAACCCAGGCCCCACGGCGCACCAGGAGAGAATGGGGTGCAGATTCATGTGCTCAGCATATACTGCTGAGTTCTCTTCACGAAATGAGAGTCGTGAGAGGAGCGTGCATTACCAGCACACCCCAGATGAGGACCCGGTGTTTGGTCCCTGCTGTGCAACCTCAGGCCGGTGGCTTTGTCACTGAGACTGCTCTGTTCTCTGCAGAGGAACCAAACCGGGTGGGAGGATTCAGCAAAAGGCAAATTCAGCCCTGTGCGTGGCGCTGAGCTGAGTACCCGAGGTCGGGTGGAACAGGGTACTGCCGGACGACGGGGCTCGGTCGTGCGGGGGACGCAGAGGACTATCCCGTCTCAGGATCGGTGCAGCTTAGAAGTTCTCGGCCGGCTGGGCTCGGCCGGGCGCTCGTCTCTCCTCTCCTCCCTCCCTCCCTCCCGCGTGGCGTGGCTTCGAGCGGGCAGAGGTTGCGCTGGCACCGCAGCACAGAACAAGCAACGTCCAAACTCGGGCTTTTGGACCCAGTAAGTCTATTTTGGGAACTCCGCACCCCAAGAGCCCGAGGCACAGGTCGCCTCTGGACTCCGTCCTCCCTCCACCCCAGGTCCGCGTCCCCGGGCTTGCCGCGTGCACCAGCTGCGGCTGCTCCCTTCCCGGTGTTGTTTGGGTTTTAATTTTTGTGTTGCACTTAGAAAATTACCCATAATTACAGCTGCGGAGAGGAAACAGTCTCGGTGCACAGCCGTGCTCCAGCTGTGCCGCCTCCAAAGCGCAGCTGGGCGGGGCTGCGGCCCGGACGGAGCGGGCGGGGTGCGGGTCGCAGCGTCTCGCGGTTCCCCGCGGAGTGGCCCGGGGCGCGGAGCCAGGAGCCCCCGCTGTCAGCAATAGTGACAAACGAGGCGCTTGGGGGAAATCTAGAGAGGGCATCAAAAGGCATGGGGACAGGGTGGAGGAGAGGGTTGAGGAAGAGGAGGAGGGAGAAGAGACGGAGGAAGGAAGGAAGGAAGGGGAGGTTGGAGGAGGGAGGGGAGGCGGCCCTGCAGTCCCGCGGCCGGCCACACGGGGGCGCGACGGAAGCGGCTCCCCTGGGGGGATGGGGTGGTCTGGGGCAGGATCTAGGGAAGAAAGTTTAGCCTTCTGTTTTTTGTCTTTTTCCACTGTGCACCAGGAACCGAGGTCTCTGCGAGCCTTGGGAAGCAGGGGTCCAATCTGCAGAGCCTGGCCGCTTAGGTCCCTGCTGCACCCGAGAGAAGTGGGAGCAGGTGAGGGGCCGCCCTCCACCCTCGCCAGCGCAAGTCTGTGGCCAGATCACTTTATTGGACGTATACTTGCTGTTGTGTCTATGCGTGGGAGCACACGTACCACTGTGCGTGTGGAAGTTATAAGAGTCGTGGGTCCCGCGGGTTAAACACAGGTTTAACATCAAGCTTGGTGACAAGCGCCTTCACCTGCTGAGCCATCTCGCACGCCCAAGGGAACAGTTTTCTGAGCCCGCCTCTCAGGGTGGCTCCTGAAAGAAATCTTTCCCACCGGTGTGCTGCTGCCACCAGCACCTCAACCTTGCGCGTGCCCCAGGGCCTTTGCACTGGCTGTGACTGGTTTGAGAGCTCACTTGCGCCCTCCTTCCTCGCCGCGCTGCGGAGCCAGCCCTCTCTCTTCCTCTCCCTCATGTGGGCGGGCCCCTGTCTATGCCTAAACTGGGTGTGTGTGTCCTGCGAGCTCAACTCCCCCGACTTTCCTAGCTGTGTTTGGGAGCGCCTCGGTTGCCATGACGACGGCGCAGTGGCTCCCGCCCGCGGAGCTTCCCCCAAGCAGCCTTCAAGGACTGCGGGCGCCCCCGCCTCGTTCTTTTCTCCTCCCTGCGTCCGTCTCCACCCTCCTCCCGGACTCTCGCTGCCTCCCGTCCTCCCTCCCTCTGTCCGGCTCCTGTCGCCTGCTTTCCCCAGCGGACTGTTTTCTCCAGGACTCGTAGCAAAGTGTCCCCACTGGGCCCCCAGGGCCGGGTACACAGCAGGCGCTCAATAGATAGATCCGGAGGGTGGGTGAAGCCATCGACTCAAAAAAAAAGTGTGGCTGAACTCGGGGAAATCGCGCGTCCTGGGGTCTCCAGACCCCGGACAATCGAGGGTGTTAGGGTGCTCGGTGCTGCGAGCTGTGCTCCCCCCCCCCGGCTGCACCGCACCCTCTCTGCGTCCCCGAGAGCGGCGGTGCGCGGTGGCCCGGGCGCCCCGACGGCCTTGCAGGCAGCGGCAGCAGCCGCCCCGCGGCGGGGAGGGGAAGCGGGGGAGGGGGCGGCGGGCCAAGCAGGAAATGGGAAAGGCCGGCGTCCGCCCGCCCGCGGGCCCGGAGGAGGCGGGGCGCGCCCGCAGCCTTTCCTGAGCGCCTGGAGCCTCGGCGGCTCGGCTTCCCGCCGGCCGGGGTGGGGGCGGGGAGGCCGGGCTGGGGGATCCGCCTGCACCAGGGACGCCACGCGAGACCTAGCTCCACGGTGAGCTGCCGGCTGTCGCGCTCACACACGCCCCCAGGAGAGCTGAGCCCGGGACCGCGCCGCCCGGTGCTGACGGCCCCTGGGCGCAGTCTCCAACCAGAGCCCCCCTCATCCGCCCGGCCAACCGGCGACGCGTGCGGCGATCGCAGCTTTAGCCTGGGAGCCTCCCGACGCCCAAGCCCCACGCTCAGTCTTGCTCTCGCGGGGCCCGCGTGCTATACACGTGCGTGCGTGTCGAGGGGGAAGCACGCTCTCATCCCGGGGTGCACCGAGGTCCGCCTGTTCAAGGGGAGCCACAGTAGAGAGCTGGGGGTCAGCCTGGGCTACCGGACACACCGTTTTGTTTCGTTCCAACTTTTTTTCCGAGACAGGTTTTCTCTGTGTATCCCTGGCAGTCCTCGAACTCACTCTGTAGACCAGGCTGGCCTCGAACTCAGAAATCCGTCTGCCTCTGCCTCCCAAGTGCTGGGATTACAGGCGTGCGCCACCACCGCCCGGCTCGCGCCGACTTCAGACAGGGTCTCACTGTGTATTACTTGCTGTCCTGGAACTCGCTCTGTAGGCCAGGTTGGCCTCGAACTCACAGAGATCCTGCTGCCTTTGCCGTGTGAAGAGACAGTTTCACAAAACAAACAAAACGTGCTTGGTCTGGGGTTCAGGCCTATATGAAAAACCGGGCTCCGCGCACAGCACACAAACTAGGCTATATGCAAACGCCAGGGAGGCCGAGGCAGGAGGATTAGAATTTCAGGGCCATCTGTTTAACGTGTTCGAGACTAGCCTGGCCTACATGAAACCTTCTCAAAAGGGTTGGGCCGCTCACAGCCGGTAGCGCTGGGTTGGATCGCAGAGCGTGTCCTGGGGAACAGGATGTCTTGGGCGCATGTCCTCTGCGCCCAAGAGCCCAGTGCAGTTCCTGAGTCGAAACGGAGATACACACAGTCCCCGGCCCGCCACCCCCATATCTGTACATCTGGGAGTCTCGCTCTGTAGCCGAGGTACGCCTGAAGCTCGCGGTCATCCTCCTGCCTCAGCTTCCCAATTGCAGGAATAGCAACTGCAGGAGCGCATTCCCGGCGTGAGTCTCTCTGGGGGAAGTACAGTAGCCTGTGCTTATCGGTGCGCAGCCTATTGGTGGGCAGTGCCGCCCCCGCGGGCTCTGCGCGTGCGCGCTCCCAGCGCGGGGGCCCACCCGCGCGCCCGCCGTTGCCGCTTTAAGAGCGGCGGGAGCGCGCGGTGGCGGTGGCGCGCTTCCCGGAACAGCCCGCGGAGGGCAGCGCGGCGAGAACCCACCCGCGGCCGGAGCTCCCGCGCGGACATGGCCGCGGGGATCGGGGCGCGGGCAGCGATGGCCACGCGCGCCTGACAGGTGCGGAGCATGTACGGCAAGGCGAGCAAGGGCTGCGCGCCCTCGGACGGCCAGGCGCGCGAGAAGTGAGTGCGCGGTGCGGGGGACACGCGGGACCGGGGTCCGTGGGTCACGCGAGACCAGAATGGTGCGGGATTTTAGGGGAAGTTACTGGAGATCAAAATGGTGCGGGATTTCGGGGGGACACACGAGATCAAGGGGCTCATGGGGTCACGCGAGACCAGAACGGTGTGTGATTGTGGGTGTGCGAGACCTGAGGGTCCTTTGGGGTCACAAAATACACAAAGGACAGAATATATTGGGGTCCTCGAGTTCCAGGGGCTTGGGGTCACGTGAGATAGAGGGCATGGGCTTGAGGTTGTGAGAGATCCCGGGGGGGGGGGGGGGCTCAGAATACCTGACGGGCAGGAAATGAGGGGTCAGGCCAGAGCCCGGGGGCTGCCGGGGTCACGTGGCGGATCGTCGGGTGCGGGATCGGGGCTCACTCTAAGCAGTCGCTGGGCTGAGCGCTGGAGTTGGGACTTGAGCGGTCACAGGATGCCCAGGGCAGGCACAGCGTCTGAGGGTAGCCAGGCCTCGGGAGTTCGCGGGCCACGCAGACCTGACAGGTGTGAGCTCTGGGGGTTGGCCGTGAGCCCCGGGGCTCGTGGAGAGCTGCGGGTCTCAGGGCCGCAGAGCAGCACGCATCCAAGCTGGAGATTCGAAGCAGGACACGTGGGTCCATTGTGGCTGCAAATTTGAGGAGGTTGGGTCGGACCCTAATGCCCTGTGGGGCGTCGGGGTTCTGGAGGTCGTGAGGTCTGCGTGGACATGTGTGATCTGAGCTGGACAACATTGTCGCGTGTGGGCAAGGGTGCGGGGGCAAAGCCTGGCGGAGGAGTGCATGGCCCCGGCCACAGCTGGCTGGAGGAGCTCCCAGGTGCCACACTAGTTCTGGCTGGGGCCAGGCGCGCGCCCCGGCGGACAGGCTGTGTCCTGGCTTCCAGCGAGCACACGCCTGGGCTGCCCTTCCGCGCCTGGGTGTCCACGTGGACCAGTGGGTGACGAGGGGGGCATTTGAGGTGTGCTGGGAGCCCGGCACTGTCCTTTGAGGTGTGAGTACAGAGGCCAGGACTGCAGGAAGGACTGAGGGGCTGAGCCGCCCAGTGCTGCCCCGGGTCTGGGACAGACCACCGCACAGAGAAGCCGGGGTCACTGGGCCCCGTGCGAGGCTGGCCCGGGGGGGGGGTGCAGTTAGGAGTCATTTATGGTCGGTAAACTCAGTGACCCTTCCCGGCATCGGCTGTGCCCACGTGGGAAGCAGGGACTGACACCTGGTGAGTTCTGGCCTGGGGAACAGTTCACGGAGTCAGCAGTCCTGGCCTAAGTTGGGGCTGGGGGGTGGGTGTGATGGCTGTGAGAGGAAGCTCACTTCCAGGAAGTAGGGAGGGTTCTAGTCATGCCGCAGTACAGCACCATCAGGAACCTCGAGGTAGGCTGTGAGGGGAACAGAAGGGAGAGTGAAGAGGTGGGGGTAGGGTGGGCGGCAGGTACAGTGTGTGCAAAGGCCCTGTGGTAGGAGCAGGCAGGGAGCACAGCTGGGCCACCATTGGGAGAAGTCCTGGCAGAAGTGGACCACAGGGAGACTTATGGTTTTGGAAGGGCATACAGGAGGCTGAAGCAGGAGGATCTCCCATCCAAGCCAAGCTACTTAGTAAGACCTTGTCTGAGGATCAGCGTACCTTGGTGACACAGCTCACAGAACTGGAAGGAGGCCAGAGTCAGGGAGCTGGGGCCGACTAAGGTCTGAGTGCGAGCCATCTCCGTAGACGCTGGCACACTGCTGGAGTGGGGTTGGCCCATTTTTTCCGAGGTGCCATCCCCACAGAGAGGGTGTGGTATGCTTACCTTTCTGGGGTCGGGGCTTTCAGCTCCAGTGTCAGTCACTGGCTGGCCTAACCTTGGTTTTATCTTCTGAGAAGTGGGTAAGTGGTAGCAGCCCCGCCTGTATCCAGGCCTAAGCGGCTTGTAGCCTCCACTTTCCGGCCTACCTGTCCCGTCCTCTGCCCCTTTGCAGGCCTGTGTGTGTGTGTGTGTGTGTGTGTGTGTGTGTGTGTGTGTGTGTGTGTGTGTCTAGACCTGGACCGCCCCCAACCACAGGGATGGGCCATGTCGGCCTGCTGGGTGCCTGCTTGGCAGTGAAGACCCTGCACTTGGGCGGTGAGGGTGGGGCTGCCAGCCCCCCCCACCCCCCCCACCCCCGTGAGCCTTGTGTAAGTTGGGGTGTGTGAGCATTGGCCTTGCCCAGCAGGTGAGTTGGCTTCTCTGAACAGCCTTCAGAATGGCCCCTGGTGGCCTCCTTCCCCTGGACATCGGTACCCCGCCTCTAGGGAGGAAGGACAGGGTCACTAGAAGACTGGGGCAGGACCTGGCGACAGGTTAGATGGTGCCTGGAGTGTCACTGGTGACTGCCAGCAGCCTGTCTGAGGGGTGCTGGCAGGGGTGGCCTTTCCAATAATTTCCCTATAATTATGGTGGCAGTGGTGGTGATGTCATGAGCCACGGGAGCCGGCTAACGAGTTGTCTGTGCTGCACAGCCCTAGCCTGTACTCCAGGCCACTCCGCCTTCAGAGCAGGAAGGGCGCTGAGCACGCCCTCGCTTCTCACGGCCCTTCTGTCCGCTTGCTGCCTGCTACAGGGGAACTGAGGGCTCTGAGGGGCTGGGCTGACCTGACCCAGGACAGTGAGTCAGTGGGTGGGGTCTCAGATCTTTGTCAGAGCTTCCCTTCCCCCATAACCCCAGTGCTGTCGGAAAACAATAGGATAGGTAGGGTCTGGCAGCCCTAGGTATGGCAGGAATGCGTCCGGGCTGGAGTCAGGGGAGGCATAGCCTAGGCAAAGGCCCTGGGGCAGGAGGCAGGAGGTAACCGAGGGAGGAGTGGGGCTTCAGACACGACAGGGCCTGGAGCAAGTGAGCGGCTATTTGAGGCTGTTGCAGATCTGAGACGGGAGGGGAGAGGAGACAGTTGAGTATGCTTGAGACCTGATCTCCCCTGGGGTCCACGGGGGTCCCCCATGGCCGCAGCCTGTGTTGGAAGCCTGCTCATCCCGTGACACCCAATCCCTCCGTTTCCTTTGGATGTGTGGGAGCTGCCAGGAGGAGGGGCTGGGGCTCCAGCCTCTGACCATGGCGCCTTCCTGGCTATCAAGAGGTGGACAGGGCTGTGATGCCACCCTCGCCACACTGCCATCCTGCACTGGTGGCACATGGTGACTGCTTGGCTCAAGTTGGGATCTGGGGATGGTCACTGTGGGGGTGACATGATGGCACTGTGGTGCCTGTCCAGTGCCTGTCACGGCTCACATGGTACAAGTTGTGACATAGCCCTCATCTTGGGCCAGTCCACCGCACCCCATGTGCTAGCTCAGTCCACTAGCTAGGACAGTCTGCTCTGTCCTTGGTGTGTCTCTGTGAAACGTGTACCCTGGGAGGATGGCCCGTACTGCACAAGGACAGCCAGACGGACGGGTGGGTGGGTGGGTGGGTGGATGGATGGATGGTGGGTGGGTGGATGGATGGATGGTGGGTGGGTGGATGGATGGATGTGTGGGTGGATGGATGGATGGATGGATGTGTGGGTGGATGGATGGTGGGTGGATGGATGGATGGATGTGTGGGTGGATGGATGGTGGGTGGATGGATGTGTGGGTGGATGGATGGTGGGTGGATGGATGGTGGGTGGATGGATGGATGTGTGGGTGGATGGATGGTGGGTGGATGGATGGTGGGTGGGTGGATGGATGGTGGGTGGATGGAAGGATGGTGGGTGGATGGAAGGATGGTGGGTGGATGGATGGTGGGTGGATGGATGGTGGGTGGATGGATGGTGGGTGGATGGATGGTGGGTGGATGGATGGATGTGTGGGTGGATGGATGGTGGGTGGATGGATGGTGGGTGGATGGATGGATGTGTGGGTGGATGGATGGTGGGTGGATGGATGGTGGGTGGATGGAGGGTGGGTGGATGGATGGTGGGTGGATGGATGGTGGGTGGGTGGGTGGATGGATGGATGGTGGGTGGATGGTGGGTGGATGGATGGATGGTGGGTGGATGGTGGGTGGATGGATGGGTGGGTAAGTGGATGGATGGTGGGTGGATGGTGGGTGGGTGGGTGGATGGATGGTGGGTGGGTGGATGGATGGATGGTGGGTGGATGGATGGATGGATGGATGTGTGGGTGGATGGATGGTGGGTGGATGGATGGTGGGTGGGTGGATGGATGGTGGGTGGATGGAAGGATGGTGGGTGGATGGAAGGATGGTGGGTGGATGGATGGTGGGTGGATGGATGGTGGGTGGATGGATGGTGGGTGGATGGATGGTGGGTGGATGGATGGATGTGTGGGTGGATGGATGGTGGGTGGATGGATGGTGGGTGGATGGATGGATGTGTGGGTGGATGGAGGGTGGGTGGATGGATGGTGGGTGGATGGATGGTGGGTGGGTGGATGGTGGGTGGATGGGTGGTGGGTGGATGGGTGGATGGTGGATGGAGGAATAAAGGAATAATATCAAGGGAGTACAAGTTACTTGCATCCATTCCCACCTCTGTCCTGGGACAGAAAGGCCAGGACAGGGAGGCATGCTGGGATGTGAGGGAAGAGAGGACCAGAGGGAGAGCAGGGACTGAGGCAGAGGCAGGGAGGGTGGGGCAGGGACAGCTCAGGAGGCCCCTGGCCCTACAGGGCTGCGTCTTCAGCTTTGAGCACATTCATTTATCCTCGTGTCCCTGTGGGGACTGGTGGGGCAGTGGGGGCACTCAGGACATACGTGTGAGCTAGACCAGCGCCCAGCGATGGGTGACTCGGGATGGGTACCTGCTGTGGAGAGAGGCTGGCTGGGTAGGATGGCCTAGCACACCATGTTACCCATGAAGCGGCGCTTCCCAGAAGGCTGTAGGTTCTGGCAAGGCAGTGATGTTAGAGCAGTGGTCCCATGGTAGGTATGTGGTACTGCGGGCCCCGCCTGCTGTCTCTCTGTTCCCCAGAGCCTCCATTACTTGCCGAGGACCAGCCTCAGCTTGGGAGAGGGTCCTGGAGTTCTCGATGGGTACAAAATGACAGGTCTGTTCTGCTCTTCACAGCGAAGCCCAGTCTTTTATTTTGCATAAGCTATTCCCTTAGGAACTGCATGCCAATTCAGTTATTTATCCCAGGTTCCCTTTTGATTTTCCCACGTTTTATGGCCTTAGCTCCTGGCTCTAAAGACAGGGCGACATGTCCAGAGCCGCTGAGCTCTGCTGCTGCTGGAGCTGGAATCTGGCTCTGTTGTTTTATTATATTATCTCCAGCTTCCTGTTTTCCAAGTATCTTACTGCCTAAGCTTTGCTCTGTAGATTGACCTTGAACTCAGAGGTCTGTGTGACTCTGTGTCCTGGACCCCGGGATTACAGGTGTGCACCACCCTGCCTGGGCTTAAGCGTTCAATGGCTGCTGTGCCTCAAGATCTGGATCACAGATTGGCAGTGGTGGCGCACGCCTGTAATCCCAGCACTTGGGAGGAAGAGGCAGGTGGATTTCTGAGTTTGAGGCCAGCCTGGGCTACAGAGTGAGTTCCAGGACAGCCAGGGCTACACAGAGAAACCCTGTCTTGAAAAAAACCAAAACAAAAGATGTGGATCACAAGTGTACCCTTCATTTCTGGATTGTAGTTCATTCCAGATTAAAAGTCCAAATTTGTTCAGCTGCAAATACAGACAATAAGCTTAGATGGCAGGATCCTGCCTTCAGATCACCATCCCTAAGTCTCTGTCCTTGCTTGATACCTTCCTGACAAGGCTGCCTCTGTTCTTTCAGGTCCACAAAGCCCCTCCCTCATACAGTTCAAAATGCACCTTATTTTGCATGGTTGAGAAATCCTGTAACCCCATAAAGAACATTGGTTTATATATTCTCTTTTTTAAATTAATTTATTTATTATATGTACACTAAGTACACTGTAGCTATCCTCAGATACATCAGAAGAGGGCATCAGATCTCATTACAGATGGTTTCCAGCCACCATGTGGTTGCTGGGAATTGAACTCAGGACCTCCGGAAGAGCAGTCAGTGCTCTTAACCGCTGAGCCATCTCTCCAGCCCCAAATTATATATTCTTGAACTCATGTTTTCAGAATTTTTTCCCACAGCCTTAAGGGCTATCAGGAAGGAAGGTCACGGTGATACCATTTTCCTGAGGAACACCAGAAACATTCCAGCTTTCTGGAGTCCTGCTGGTTTTGATTATCATGGTGTCATCAACCTTGACTGGGAGAACGTTACCCACTGAAGGAACATAGAGTAAAATGTATACAAACAAGCCCCAACTGCCCACAGCAACCCCAGCACTGCAGAAGACCCATGCCCTGCAGGCTCTGCTCCAGGACCAGGACCCGGGCGGGTCCCTCCCCTGGCCATGCCCGACCTGGCAATGTCTCTCTCTGTGGGTAGTCGACAGGGAGGAAAATCAGGGTACCACTGGATACCAAGGAAGAAGGTGGTAGAAGGCCCTTGGGAGGATCGATAGTGGGGTGTTGCTGGGTGTGTAAGTACTGGGTGCCACGGCCCAATCAGTGAGGTAAAGAAGCTGTTTCTGTGATGGGTGGAGCCGAGGATCTGGTATGTAGCAGTGGATGAGGTTTTGTGGACTAGATGGAGGATTGTCTGGGGAACCTGACCATGGTCTTGTGTTGGGCCAGGCATCCGGTGCCTGTGTGCTGAACCCACTTACTACCCTGCCTGTAGGCTCGCGCTGTATGTGTATGAGTACCTACTGCATGTGGGGGCACAGAAGTCGGCGCAGACCTTCCTGTCTGAGGTGAGTCAGCATCAGGCCACCCCACACTGTCCCGTGTTGTCCAGCTCCTTAGCGGTTCCCTCCTCAGTGCTGCCTCTCCCGCAGATCCGCTGGGAAAAGAACATCACGTTGGGCGAGCCTCCTGGTTTCCTGCACTCCTGGTGGTGGTATGTTCCTGTGTGGGAGCAGGGGGAGGGCAGGAGGTGCCTGTGGGGGCCTGTGGAATCATTGTGTTCCCTCCGCGGCCCACAGCGTCTTCTGGGACCTGTACTGTGCAGCACCAGACCGCAGGGAGGCCTGTGAACACTCCAGTGAGGCCAGAGTCTTCCAGGACTATGTGAGTCTCCAGGGTTCTGGAATCTGGACCACTTCTTTTGCTTTTGTTTGTATTTTTTTTTTTTTTTGAGACTCGGTCTGTGTGGCCTTGACTGTCCCAAGTCTCACTCTGTAGACCAGGCTGGCCTTGAGTTTATATAGGTCCTCCTGCCTCTGCCTCCCAAGCTCTGGGATTAAACTTGTGTGTCACCACACCCCTCTTCATTATTGTTTAAAATAATTTTTGTTTTGTTTGTGTGAGTGTTTTGCCTGCATGTCTGTCTGTGTGCCACGTGCATGCTGCCGGCCTGTGAGGGCCAGAGAGGGCTTCTGGGACTGGAGTTGGAGACAGTTGTGAGAGTCGTGTGGGTGCTGGGAACCAGACTGGGTCTTAGCAACAGAGCCATCTCTCCAGCCCCCTGGATTTTTTTCTGTTTGTTGGTGACAGAATTTTACTAGCTAGTCCTAGTTAACCTGGAACTCCTATGTAATCCAAGCTGGCCTAGAACTCAGAGCTCTTCGCCTCTCCCTCTGGAGTATGGTGTGCGGGGTTAAAGACGGGGCCACTTTCTGCCTTGTCTCCCTTTGGCACAGTGGGCTCTAGGCAGCCACTAGTCTGTGCACGGACCCCCACAGTCCCTAGGCGCCGGTTGCCATGGTAGCATGGGCGTCGGGAGGGCGGGGCCAGAGCAAGCTGGTCTTAGGCGCCCCACTGCTCGCCCCGACCTTGGCGTCTCCTGGAAACGCAAGCGGGCCTTGCCTGTCGTCATGGTAACGCGGGCGGGCGCCAGTGCCTCTGTGGGATGATTGACAGGGCGGGGGCGGAGAGAGTTACTGCTCAGGCTGCCCTCCTGCAGTGCCAGGCTGTTCTGCACCCGAGGGTTAGGGATTGGGGACAGGACAGGCAGGCGGTGGAGGTTGGCCATGACATTCCCCAAAACATCGGAGATTACAGTGATTTTGGGGAGGACCTTCCCAGTGCGTCCCTGGAGCTAGACCAGAGACTCAACTAGAGTCTGGCTGGCACCAACCTCCGAGAGTGGGAGAAAGAGGTCACCAGGGACCTGACTCAGCGATGGAGGGGCTGTCCCTGTTCCAGACATCAAGCCAGGAGCCCCCCAGAGTCCTAAGTATTCCTGTGCCAGGGACCCTTGTCTTCCACCTGGGAGGAAAGCGAGAGGAGGGGGTCCGCAGAAAGGGCCCTTTTCCCATCCTGAGGGCAGCCCTCTGCATCCGCTACCCGCCCTGTGGTAGCCAGAATCGGAGCAGGCAGCGGAAGTGGCCTGTAGGCCCCAGCCCCGCCCCCAGCTTGTGAGCCTGACACTTGACCTAAGGAGGTTTGGGAGCTGGGGACCCTGTCCAGAGTACTGATCCTCCCTCCTGGACAGGCCGGTGAGCCCCCTCTCCATCTGCATCTGCAGTGCAGGAGGTGGAGGGAGGGGGCCCTTAGGGCAAGGACCGACTGACCGCATATATTTGGGGTGTGGGTCAACAGAGGGCGGCCACCCTGCTACCCGAGCACAGGCCACTTGAGGTGAGCTGGAGCCACAGAAGCCTGGGGGTGTGCGTGTCTGCTGCTGTCCCTTCTGCAGCGTCCCGTTTCTGCGGTCCAGATTGACAGCTGCTTCCCTGCGGTGGCTCTGGGGCCACCCGCGGTGTCTCTTGCAGAGTGCAGCGGCAGCTCCCAGCCCTGTGATGGCCGCCATGGCCCCTGGCGACGCGATGGCGGCAGGCCCTGTGACGCCTGGCTTCTTTCAGGTTGGGGCTTCCTTTGTCTCCAGCGCTGAGGCCGGGGTGTGCTGCAGGCTCGTCTACAGTGGGTGTGAGCATGTGCGCAGCCAGTGACAGGCATGGGGCTGTGCCCGTGCCCCTCCCTTCCCAGGTCGGGCTCCATAGCTTTCCCCGCCCACCCTCCTGGTCCAGATGCGTGGCCCCAGTGGTGGACCCCACGGCCAGGCAGTGGGCTTCATCCAGGCTGGCACCGTGACTGCTCCCTCCTCCTGTATACTGTGCCAGCTGGCTGTAGTCTGCAGTCTGGGTCTGCAGCAGGGGACTGGCAAGGTTGGAGGCCCTAGTCCAGGGATAGTAAGAACAGGGTTCTTTAGGGCACGTCCGAGAGGGTTACTGATTCCCACCCACCTCTTCCAGCCCTTCATGTCACCACGGTTCCCAGGCGGTGGCCGCCCAATCCTACGGATGCCGGGCCAGGTGAGAGAGGCTGGCCGGGTGGGAGGAGCTCCACGGGGTTGTCCCTCCCGACTCAGTACTGTGCCTGCTCCACAGCCTCCTGTGGGCCTCCCTGGCTCCCAGCCCCTCCTCCCCATGGACTCCTCCCCACGTGCACAGGGTGAGTACCACAGGCTCAGCCCCTCTGGGGTGTGCCTGGGAACGCCCAAGCCTGACCCCTTATTCTGTGTCTCTGCCCAGGGCACCCCAGCCTAGGAGTCCCGATGCAGAGGGTGACCCCTCCGAGGGGAATGGCCAGTGTTGGGCCCCAGGTAAGGGGTGCCCCAGCCTATTGGGGGGACAGAAAGGCCACCCCTGGGTTCTTTCTGACTAACCCTTTGCCTCAACAGGGCTATGGAACTGGCATGCGGCCCCCACCCAATTCCCTCGCCACCAGCCAGGTCCTGCCATCCATGAACATGTAAGCTCCTAGGGTATCTTGACACTTGTGGTCACCCAACTTGTCCCCTCTGCTGCGGCAGATGCTTGTGCTCAGGGACAGCCTGAACATTGTTTATTCCACCAAGTATTTGGAGGGGAAACTGAGGCCAAAAGAGCCACTTAGCTCTGGGGAATGGCAGGTTCGGGGCCCAGAGTGCTTGGTCTGCTGCAGGCCCGCCATCTCTTCCAGGGGTCCGGGAGTGCGCGGCCCGTGGGCCAGTCCCAGCGGTAACTCGGTGAGTGGCAGACAGGGCGAGTCGGGAAGGACGGCTGGAGCCAGCTGCCTGCCACCCACTGGGTGCTCACAGCCGCCCTTGTCTGTTCCCAGATCCCATACTCAGCCTCATCTCCCGGCAGCTACTCGGTGAGTCCCTGCTGGTGCATGGTGGGACCTGCAGACTGCAGGCAGGTGCTACAAGACCTGCAGGTCTCACGGTTCTCACGTCTCCATGCAGGGACCCGCAGGAGGAGGCGGCGCCCCTGGGACACCCATCATGCCCAGCCCTGGAGGTAGGGAGCATGCTGGTTGGGGTGAACCGGGGTCTCCATTCCACGCACCCACCCACGCAGCCCCTGCTGTTCCCCCCCCCAGACTCCACCAACTCCAGCGAGAACATGTACTCCATCATGAATCCCGTCGGGCCGGGCGCTGGCAGGGCTAACGTGAGTGGGGGCCGGTGCGCCTCACCCGACGGGGACCCTGCGGGGGGCGGCCGGCCCGAGCCCCACGCTGCCCTGTGCCCGCAGTTCCCGCTCGGCCCCAGCCCGGAGGGCCCAATGGCCTCAATGAGCACGATGGAGCCGCACCACGTGAACGGATCCCTGGGTGAGTGGCTGGGCGCCACCTACCGGTTTCATCGTGGGGCACCGTGACCCCCAGGCGCCCTGGTCACGCCGCGAGGAGGGGCGACTGTGCTCTCACCTTTGTCTCCAAACTTGCGGGTGGCCCCTGGGCGCGGCCCCTGCACCCTCCGTTGCCCTCCCCCCCCCCCCCCCCCGGTTCCGGGAACGAAAGCCTCCGGGGTGGCCGTCCCTGAGCTCTGTGCGCAGCGAGCGCCTGAGCCTGGTGTCTCTCCCCGCAGGCTCGGGCGATATGGACGGGCTGCCGAAGGTGAGGTCCTGCACACTGGGTGGGGGTAGGGGGGGCAGATGGCCTGGGGCGGGCCGGGGACCCGCGCGCTGACCAGCGCCGCCCCCAGAATTCCCCCGGCGCCGTGGGCGGCCTGAGCAACGCCCCGGGGACCCCGCGCGACGACGGCGAGATGGCGGCCGCCGGGACCTTCCTGCACCCGTTCCCGAGCGAAAGCGTAAGCGCCTGCGTCGACTCCCCACCCGCGGCCGCGGCGGGCCGGAGGGGCCTGGCGGGCAGACCCCGGCGGGGCGGCCGCGGGGCCAGAGCAAGACCGTGACCGCGGCGGGCCAGGTGGGGGGGCGGCCGCGGCACCTTCCCCCTCCTTCCCATCCTTCCCGGGTCCCCCTTGTCCCCGGGAGGGTGGGCCCCAGCCTCGGCCGGAGCTGAGCCGCGCTCCGCGCGCCGCCCTCTCTCCGCAGTACTCCCCCGGCATGACCATGAGCGTGTGATAGTCCCTGCCTGAGCCCAGGGTCCTGCTGGTGAGGTCTCGGTCGCGGCAGCACCCCTGCCATCCGGACTCCTGGCTAGCCCGGCCGGCCAGCAGGGCCCCCACGAAGGACCTTTATCATTTTCTAAACACACATATACACACACAAACTCAAAGGACTTCAGAGAAGTGCAGGCCTTCGGACCTGTGTTCTGCCACAGGGCTGGGGGATGGGGGCAGAGGTTCTGCCAATAAATACTATTCAGTTTTGTCTTTGGTACTGCTGGTGTCTTTTACTTGACCTGTAGCTGTGGCCTAAATCTGCTTAGACAGAATGTCCGGGGAGCCCACTGTTCCACGGGCTGTGGCAAGGCGGGAATTTGACGCCAGCCTGAGACACCTTTCTGGTGAAAGCACATACACAAGGAGGCGTGTTTGATGGGGACCTTTTATTCTCTTTGGCTGGAGGCATTGGGGGTAGAAGGGTCCGGTCCCTCGATTTAAGCAGTGGACAGCTCGGGTGTCGGCACCTGTGGGTGCCCGTTGGCATCGCCGGTGCAGCCATTGGTGGCAGGTGCGGACTCTTTCTTGCAAGGCAGGGGGCTGGTGGCCACCACCTCTCCTGGCTTGATGCCTGGCCCAGGGCGCTCCATCTTGTGCTCTAACAGCATGTGGTTCAGGGGCGGGAGTCCCACACAAGCCCTGCAGGGGACAGTGCAGGCTCAGCAGGTGGCCCTCAAGACCATGTGAGCCCTGAGTCCCACCCGCCACCAGGCACACCTGAAAATATTCTCGATACAGCTGCGCTGGCGGAAGAGGGCATTCACCACAGGGCTGCCTGGGGGCACAAGCGGGGCCTTGAAGAGGAAGCTGAGTACGGACAGCACGGGGTGGAAGCCCTGAGGCTCGGGGTCCGCGTCTGTGCAGAAGCTCACACGCTGACACAGCTCCGTGAGCAGCACTAGGTCCAGCATGATGGGCGCAGCCAGGAGCGAGTCCTGGATTGAGGATGGTGCAGGGCGTGGTGAGGGTCTGAAGGAGCAACACCGCCCCGCTCAGGGCCCGCCCGGGCGCCCCGCCCCGCCCCCACACACCTCGCAGGTATTATGGAGCACCAAGGTGTTTGTGCCCCCCAGCATCAGCTCTGAGGTGTACTCATCCAAGGCACGCTTGCTGTCCCCAACATAGGGCACATACTTGATCACCACCTGCGGAGATTTCAAAAAGTCACATAGCCACAGACGGCATTAGCCCGTGCCCTTCACGACCACCTGTAACCCCACGCACGCCTGCAACCCCACGCACGCACACAGTGGTCTGGCTCCTCTCCGGGCGCGTAGAGCACACGGTTGCTCTGAACCATATCGTCCACCACACTGCTCTTTGTCACTTCCTTGGAGCGGAACTGCAGCGGTGCAGACAGGTTCTGGCCGTCGTTGTTGCCCAGGTGGTTATAGCTCACGATGGACATGGTCTGTGTGGTCAGAGAAACGGACGGTGGCTGCACCGCGGCGCCCTCACCCTGGCGCCCTCACCCTGGCCGCCTCCCAGCACCGCACGAAGCCCGCAGGTACCTTGAGGCCGGAGCCGATGAGGAAGTCCACCAGAACAGACTTGACCTTAGTCTGCCCTGACTTGAAGTCATCGCCACCCACAAACACATGGCGCTGCGAAGCCAGCTCCAGGGCACCGGGCACCAGTGTGTTCTGTGGGGACCCGTTGAGGAAGGCGCAGCCCTCCAGGATGCTGGCCACAGCAAAGAGTGTAGACGGTGACACCTCCAGGCCAAGCTGAGGGCAGAGAAGTCGTTGGCCAAGGATTCCTCTGGACTGGCACTGATGCCCAGGAATCTTGGGTGTATGCACACCTGGATCGTATGCAGTAAGTTTTCAGCTGTGTCATTGCGCCCTGGGACCACCTCGCAGAAACGCTCCGTATTGGCGGTCCACAGAACGATGACTTTGTCCAATCCGGCACTGGATCGGAAGTCTCTAATGTCCTTTCGGATTTGCTCCAACTGGGAAAAGGAAGAATAGGTGGAGGTTGTGTCTAAGTTGTTCCGGGGCTTGTGCTCTGGGGTGTAGGTATTATTGCCAAAGGGATGGACCATGTGACAGTAAGGCCTGGGAGCGGGTGGAGGACCCCACCTGTTGGGCGCGTGTGCCAGGAATGAGGTTGTCCGCACGTGCTGTCTGGTTGGCAGCGATGAACTCAGGAATGTAGACTGAGGGCCGCGGACGCAGGCTCTCCATGTGGGGCCACAGCTGTTCCTGCAGACCGCAGTCCAGGACCTGCGCGCGCCGCATCGCCTCGGCCAGGTTCAGCGACGAGATATCCCAGCCTGGGTTGCGGGGACCCTTAACACCGGACCCATCCGCCCTGGGCCCTCCCACACTTACCCCCATCCTGTCCCGAGGCTTTGCCCACCGTCAAACACCAGGTCGTTGGGGGCCACCATGGGTAGCAGCGCACTGAAGGGCACAAACACCTCCCGGCCGTTCCTATCCAGACCCAAGTTCACGGTGCCCGCTTGAGTCAACGAGCCATAATAGTTTGCCTCCTGGGGGGCGGGGGGGGGGCGGCAAGCAGAGCAGGATGTTGAGGGGCGGGGTGGGGGGGGTCCAGCTCGCATAGACTCGCTAGCCCCACAAGCCACGCCCACACCTCCACCCCACCCCCGTTCCGCTCGCCCCTCGGGGTTCTCCTGGCAGCCACGGCCCCCACCTTGCGACCGGTGCGCGTGGGCCAGGTCAGGCGCAGCCGGTTGGCCAGAACAGCCGCAGTGAGCGTGGAGCCGTTGTTCCCGCCCCAGCCAACCAACATGACCCCGAGCCGGGGCACCTGCCGGGCCGTGCGGAAGGTGAAACACGTAGTCGTGGGCTGCACCTAAAGAAATGTCGAGAGTGAGTCACGGGACCTCCGGCTCCCAGTGTCCCCCGCCGCCGCGCCCCGCGCGCACCCGCAGCACGCCGCCCTCGCGGCTGACGCGCGTTGTCCGGTACTCGTAGCGCGCCTCGATGGCTTCGGGGCCGTAGACCACGTCCGGGCTGTCCACCAGGATCTCGGCGGCGGGCTCCATCGCGGCGAGCTGCGGGCCAGAGCCAGTGAGCGCGGGATCACCGCCCAGGAGCCAACCCTACGGCCTAGGACCGGTTCCCACTTACCGGCTCAGAGTTGGATCCGACTGCGGCAGCCAACAGCGTGGGCCCGAGGGCTCCCGGGCAGCGAAGAAAAGCGCCGATGCCACGCCCAGACACGCCCCTGTTGGGCGTGGCTTGCGACCAGGGTTCTGGGTGCTCTAAACCCAGGTGGCCGGAAGCAGTCCCAGGCGCGAGCGCCGTGCGCGTTACCTCGCTGCGCACCCTTGTAGCACGAGGCAGCCAATGAGCGACGGCCACCGTCAGGGAGGTGGGGCGTGTCTGGGCGGGGGGCCTCTGCGGGGTCTCAGAGTTGCAAGGCTGGCTGTCCGGCCCTGGCCTGCATGGCCCTGCCCGGAGAAGGAGACAGGATGGCAAGGTCTAAGCGTCCTCCCCCTGGGCAGGCACAGTGATAAGGAACTTGGGAACCCGGCGGGCTGGCGGGGGAGGTGCCCCCAGAACTTTCCAAAACAAGTGACCTCCTCCTAGCGGAGACTTTCCACCACTGGAGCTGTGCCAAGAGGTGGATTGTCCGAATCTGTACGAAAGAAGAGGGGTCACGCTGTGTGGGCTCAAGACAGTTTTTTTTTTCCCGTTGCTTTAGCTAACCCGAACCAGCCCAACTGGACTCCCAGTGAAGAGACCCAGGCAGGGTTCCCAGAGGAGGGGATTGTTGGGAAGGGTTTTGATGTATGATGGGAAACTGTCATGGGAGAACTACTGGCGGAATCCACTGCACCCCTAAAGTGAGGCTCCGGGGTGGGGCTCAGATGCAGGCGAGGCTGAGGAGCCTCATGGGGAGACGGGTTGTACTTCAGATTGCAGGCCCTTCCTGTGCTCTGTGGTGGGCCTCAATAGAAATGGCAGATTATTTCATCTGTCTCTTTTACGTAATGAAACTGGTGGCCAACATCATCACAGCATTTGGGAGGTTGAGGCAGAAAGACGGCGCTGGGACATTCATTTTGCAAGGGGCTCAGAGCTGAGAGCAAGGCCAAGGAGAGAAGATTCCGTCCCCAGAGGGTCCCTTCTGGCCAGGACATCCTTGAGCTTGGTGGGATGGGGTGGCTGCAGCGGACTGCTCTGGGTGGGAGCTGCGTGGGGAAAAGGGTTAGCCCTGGGCTCCGGGAAGGCGGCGGCGGCGGCCCAGCTGTTCCTACGTGGTGGGTACACAGCGGCCCATAGGGTGCCTGGCTCTCCTTCCGCCCCCTCGCTGCCTCAGAACTGTCAGAAGTCTGGCCAAGGCCTTGAGAGAGGGGGCTAACCGCGGCCCTCCCTCACAGGCCGCCTTCCACTTTTCCCTTTGAAAACAAACAAGCTACCTGGGGCGGGCCAGCGGGCAGGCGCATGCCCACTGCTTTCTGCTCGAGCCAGGGGCTGATTGGCCTTGCTCCGCCTCCATGGCCTCTGCTTTAAGAGACAGGCACCTCTTGCTGGGGTCTGTTGTTTTTAAAATGGTGTCAGGCTCAAGCATTCTTTCTGTCCCATCCTTCCCTCTCCGCTGGCCCCACAGCAGAAGGCCTCGGTGCTGGAGGAGAGCCCACTCTGCCTAGGCCCGCACTGCAGTCTCAAGTGTCTCGGAGCTCCACACACCTCACCTCACCTGGGGCTAGGGCCAGCCCACACCGTACAGTGACACCCAAACCACAGCGACGTTCAATTCCATCAAATTTATTATAGACTTTGAGAGCTGGCGGTTCACCTGCTTGGTATACAGAGGACAGACTCTTAAGAAAGGGTCTGGAGACACCGCTTCTCTGTCAATTGTAACGTTTTGGCAAAAGTGAAGACTTTGTAAACACCATGGCTCAAAGTAGACTGTCTCCACAGCTCAGAAGGCGGGAGAATCCCACTAAGTTAGACCACGCTTACCCTGCCAGCGGCCATCTGCAGCCCCAGAGTGTGGCCCTGCCTTCCCAAAGCTCAGACAACAAAAGAACCCAAACATCAGTCACTAACAGCCCTGGATGGAGTTCGAGGGGAGGGGAGGGGCGGGCCTGAGTCTCCCCTGAGCCTGTGCAGTGCGGCTGTGTGGGACGTGCACCATGCAGAACTTGGGCCTGCCCCCAGGTAGAAACCAGCATCTATTGAAACATGAAGGCTTGGTTCCTCTAGGGTCTGCGGACTCCAGGGATCCCCAAAGAAAGCTAGGAGCTGGCTGGGGGAGGGGGGACTGGGCCAGGCAGGTGCCTCCAGGCAGCCAGGCTCTTTGGAAGCCACCCAAAGACACCCTCATGGTTTAGAAAAATAGACATCTGTGTCTGACATTCTCTCCCTGCCCTACAGCTGTGAGAAGCAGTGAGCGACCCTGTGGCACCCACCACTTCCCCAAAATGGCTTCCCTCTGAATGTGCTCAGAACCCACGCGCGCGCGCACACACACACACACACACACATGCACACACACGCGCGCACACACACACACACACACACACACGCACAAACACACATACACGCGCGCACACACACACGCACACCAATGGCCCCTTGGATTTGGATTTGGGGTATGACACGAGGCACAGTAAGAAAGCAGCAACCGGGGGCCACAGGCCTGCACCCTGGAGAAGGCAAGCCAGGTGCCACCCTTGGCACCCCCAGTGGGAACCCAGCAGGGAGGTGATACCAGGACCCACAAATGGATGGAGGGACAGACGAGGCCAGCAGCTCGGGGCCACACAGCCGCAGTGTGGCATGGAGGGCAGTGTGTTGGGGACTGTGGGCACAGCAGGAAACTGCAGACCTTGTCAGCCGGGGCTCTGAAGGCAGCGGCCTGGCACTTGCTGCTCTCTTCCCGGGGCGTCTAACACTCAGAGGCCTGGGCCTTGGAGGAGGCACAGAGTAGAAAAGGTACAAAAATAGACGTCTCTGCGGCAGCTGAGGGCCAAGTCCATATAAAACTAGGAAAGGCAGGCGGAGCCGCCGGACGAGCGGCCTGTGTGCTACGGCCAGGCCTGGAGCTGCCGCTGGTCGTACTCCGCGATGAGGCTCTTAATGTGCGCCAGCTTGCTGTGCAGGTACTCGCAGCGCTCCTTCTCGCGGCTGTAGTTGGTGTTGGTCTGCGAGGCATGAGAGGCAGGTGAGTGACACAGCCACCGAGTCCCCTGGGCTTCCTCCGCACCCACTCTGCCTCATGTACCTTTTTGATTTTCCTGTATTCCTGAAGAATCTGTCCACGGGTTGTCTGGGGGAAACACCAAGAATTAATGATGTCGCACTGGGGAAGCCCCAAGTGCCAGCCCTCTGTGGAAGCGACCAGCTAGCTAGGCAGTCAGCCGCAGGAAGCAGGCAGCCTTCCTGTAATTCTTCTGGCCTATTGCTCCAGTGTAGCAGAGGACATGATGGGGGAAGACACACTGAAGCAGCCACATGACAGAAGGGAAACGGTCATCCCAGAAGCCTGCGCGCCCAGGTCGCACCCCTGCCACCAGCCCCCGCCAGCCCTGGGGCTTACCTCGTACTCCTCCGAGCCCTGGCTCAGCTGCCTGAGCTGTGCATCGAGCTGTGTGAACCTGCGGGTGATCTGCTCAATGCGCGCGTGCAGGCCGCGGTACTCGGTGTACTCGGCATTGAAGTCGTTCTTATAGCTCTGGCGCTGCTCTGATGACGAGATGGCCGGGTATTTCCTGAGGAATATGAAGGGTGCAAGGGGTCAGGGCTATGGAGGTGGCAGGGCCCGGAGGCCTGGAATGGGGCACCACTAGGTAAGATACTCACAGCAAGTAGTCCGGGGTCTCTGACGTGGATGTGGGGACACTGGCACAGGCTCCATTCAGACCTGCAGAGCAATGCATTCTTATTCCAGGGCCAGTGTTTGTGGGTGCAGGCCATGCTGGCGGCCACACGTTGGCACCAGCTGTAGACCATGCACCAAGAGCATCTGGCTACAGTGGGAAGGCACTGTCCCACCCACAGGACACAGCCCAGTTCTGCTGTATCCAGGGGCCCTCTAGGCAGGCCCACAGACCTTGCCCAGTGTCTGCCTGTGTAGGCATTGGCACTGGCCGGACATAAACCCCAGCTACCCAGACAAAAGGCAGATGGTGGGACCGCTGGCGACAGACGGATTGCGGACCCTGCTGTCAGTGCTCTTCACTTGAGGTCCCAGTCAGACACTACTGTCCTTGGCACAGCACACTGCAGGAGGAGGACTCCTCTACACGACCTCCCTGAGCAAACCTAGCACTAGTAGTGCCAGTAAGAAGAAGGGCAAGCAAGGTGCAGGCGGGCCTGGGGGCGGGGTGGGCGGGGCTGCCAGGCAGAGTGCCACCTTCCAGTCATGTAACCCATTTATTTGGCTCTCTGAAACAGGCTCTAACTCTGAGCCTGGGCTACCTGGGGGTACGAGTACTTGCTGCTCCCCTCGGTCATCAGCTTTGAGGTCCCCACACACCCTGTCCTATCAAATCCTCTCAGCCTGCCCCCTCCTGCTTCGGGCCCCACTCATGGTGCAGTTTACAAGCAGGCGGCTCAGTGGCAGGTGCTCACTGAGTGTGACGCCCTGGGCCCGTCACCAGGATTGCAAAAAACCAACCAACCAACCCACCCACCCAGGTTGGGCAACCTGCAGTTTGGAGCCGACCCGGCTAAGAATGGTTCCACAGCTACAGAGACGGGGTGGGGGAGGGGCCTCAGGGCTATGCTGAGGAGCCGCTGTGCATGAGCCCAGTCACCCCCTGGGCTGGTCCTCAATGGAAGGAAGAGTGTCCTGTGTGGCCGAAACATCCTCCTAAGTACATGTGGGCCAGGTGGCCACTGACCAATTCTGACACGCAGAACCCATCTGTGTCTGGGACCTGTCACAGACAGGTGTGCACTGTCTGAGATCTGTCACAGGGTGGATGCAGAGCCCACAGTGGCCCGACAGCCCCTGAAGGTCTCACAGCCCCCTCAGCCCCATGCAGCCACGTCTTCCACTGAGCAACTGCTAGGTGGCTGTGGGTGCCAGGGGCACATCTAGTCATGGGCATTGTGACAGTGCGTGTGTATAAGACTTGCCTTGGTCCTGGTGTCTGTCCACAGCAGTAAAACCCTAACTAAAATACAAGTTGGTACCAGGGACTGGAGTATTGCTATGATATAGGTCTGACCATGCTTTTGTTTGGGAAAAAAAAATGTGGGATTTTAGATTTGGAAAGCAGTGGAATGCTTTAACTGGGGCTTAATGGGCCATCCTAGTAGGGATATGGAAGACTTTGTTGCAGAGAGTGCTTTGAACTATGCAGACCTGGCCTAGGTTTCAGAGAAAAAAAATTCAGTATGTGGCAGAGACTGTTTTGTGGTATTTTGGTGAAGAATGTGGCTGCTTTCGGCCCATGTCTGAAGAGTACCTGAGGGAAAGAGATTTATGATAACTAAACTGACAAAGGAAGTCCCAGAAATGCCCAGTGGTAACTTTGTTCTCTGGTTAAGTCTCATGATCATTTTGAACAAGTGTAAAGCTTAGAAAGGAAAAATATAAAGTATATGGTTCTAGCATTAAAGGAGCACCAGGACATCAAACAGAGCTGAGGCCTCTGTTCTGGGGGAGGGGGTGTGCAGTCCTGGAACTCACTCTGTAGACCAGGCTGGCCTCGAACTCAGAAATCCGCTTGCCTCTGCCTCCCAAAGTGCTGAGGCTAAAGGTGTGCGCCACCACTGCCTGGTCAAGACATAACAAATTAAGAGAGTGGGTCTTTGGGGCAAGATCCTACCCAGTGATATCGAGATCCAGGCAGGGTGGACCATACCTTTAATCCCAGGAGACAGGCACGCAGACCTCCGAGTTCGAGTTCCAGGACAGCCAAGCCTGGGCGGGAAGGAGTTGGAAAACAGAAAGCTGGTAACAGAGTAAGGAGGACTGTGCCCCAGCCGCAGCCGCAGCCGCAGCAGAACTCAGCAACAGCCTTGGCAACGCGGCTCTGGCTTTAGAGACAAGAATAGAAGGGACTATTGGGGCAGTTGGTGCTGGTTAGCTGCAACTAAGACATCAGTGATTGATTATTAGGAGACCAGCATTACTGAGGCGAAATCTTCTGGGAAGGGTTTTCTGAGAGCACAAAGAAGCTGTGTTCCAGAGATAGAAAAGGTTGTACCTCATGCTGCAGCTGGACTTCTTAATGTGTAAGAGTGCCCCTCACCTGGGTGGGAGTGGTTTTGAAGGCATGAAGGGATTGTGAGGAGCAGCTGAGGCTTGGCTGTGAGAGTGCAGCCTCAGTTGCAGCTGACAGCCCAGGACTGAAGGGGGCATGCAAAGGATGTGAGGCTGGCTCCACCAGGCGAGCCTGGGAGGCTACTGATGAAGCCTGGTTGCAGCAGAAGCCCCCAGTGAACTGGAGATGCCAGTACCTGGATGATCACCAAGAACGGCAGCAGCAGTGGAGTGATCGACCTGAGCGGAGAGTGCTGCAGAGAGCAGAGCTGGAGAAGCGACACAAGCCTTTTGAAGGAGCCCAGAAGATCGTGTGTGGATCCCAGGCATTAAAACAAGAAGCTGTAACATCGGGACTGGGGAGATGGCTCAGCAGTTCTGAGCACTGACTTCTCTTCTGAAGGTCCTGAGTTCAAACCCCAGCAACCACAAGGATGGCAGCTTACAACCATCCGTAACGAGCTCTGATGAGCTTCTGGGGTGTCTGAAGACAGCTACAGTGTACTTGCAGTCACCATAGCTGAAGAGGCAGAGATCTGAAGCCTGCTTTGCCCTCAGCCATGGAGTGTGGCGTTCGCCAGCTAGCTCCTGCCTTTATTTGGGGTGACAGTTCTGTGACTGGATGGATCTCAGAAGAGACCTTGGACTTTAGACTTTTAACAGTTTTTTAAGGTATATTTTTTTAGAATTATTTATTATATTTATATGAGTCCACTGCAGCTGTCTTCAGACACACCAGAAGAGGACATCAGATCCCATTACAGGTGGTTGTGACTCACCATGTGGTTCCTGGGAATTGAACTCAGGACCTTCGGAAGAGCAGTCAGTGCTCAGAACTGCTGAGCCATCTCTCCAGCCCTACTTATTTTAACACTGTTGAGACTGCTATGGACTACGGGGACTTTTGGAGTTGGACTAAATGTATTTTGCATTATGCTATGTTTACGTACGGCCCCCATAGACTCAAGAGAGAACAAGCCTATGGGGCCAGGGAGTGGCACTATTAGAAGTGTGGCCTTGTTGGGGTAGGTGTGTCACTGTGGGTGTGGGCTTAAACCCCTCATCCTAGCTGCCTGGAAGTCAGTATTCTGCTGTCAGCCTTCAGATGAAGGTGTAGAACTCTCCTCCTGCACCGTGCCTGCCTGGACGCTGCCATGCTCCCTCCTTGATGACAATGGACTGACAACCTCTGAGACTGTAAGCCAGCCCCAATTAAATGTTGTCCTTGTAAGAGTTGCCTTGGTCATGGTGCCTGTTCACAGCAGTAAAACCCTAACTGAGACAGTTGTCAAGAGCTTAGGACTGCCAGGCACAGCCAGCACAGGCACAGGGCTGGGACCCCAGACCCATGCTCTCTGTACGCTGTGGACAGAGGAGCCGCTCTCAAGGTTCCGCCCATGTCCTGCTGTGTGAGGAACCAGAGACGCCTCACTCATCAGCGTCCTCCGGCCCCAGGGACCTGGGCTTCACGTACCCTTACCTGTGCCTTGGCCTGACAGACCCTGCATACAGCTGTCCTCTCTCAGTGTTCCAGAGAGTCCTTGTTACCTGTCTGCGTGCTTCAGTTCCAAGCCCCAAGCACTGCCACCGTGGCCCCAAGTCCTCACCCAGGAGTGGTCTCATCCCACACCCCAGGAGACAACCAAGTGTCACTGACCTGGGGAATCTGGCGGCAGTGCAGGGGCAGTAGGTGCATCAGGCTGTGGCGCGGGGGGCCTTTCTTCAGGAGGCCGTTCCTTGTCTTTGTGCTTCTTAGACTTCTTCTTGGGTCGGCTGTGGGTGTGTGAGGAACTAGTAGGGTGCTCAGCCTGAGGAAAGTCCGTCAGCAGGGGAAGCCCAAGGTGGGGTGCTGGAGCTGGGGTGGCCTCCTGGTGCTTGTAGTCCTGGGTACTGTGGCCTAGGTCATTACTGACATCAGCCAGGGGGTCGTGGGTCCGTGGGGGCTCCAGCCGTGGGGGCTCCAGCCGTGGGGGCAGATGGCTAGAGCTGACGGTGTCTGACGGGGCGGGTCCTGGAGCGGGCAGCAGAGTCTCATGGCCATTGGGGGCGCCCAGTTTGCCATTGAGGGTGGGCTGTGCTCGCTGTGTGAAATGTGAGATCCGGGGCTTCTTGCTGGCCAAGGGGTCAATGAAATCTGCAGGCTGTGGCCGTTTCTGAAAAGCCATGAAGACCAGGCTGAGCAGAGAAGCAGGTGGAACAGGAGCCACCTGCAGGGCCTACTGTGGCCACACGGGGGCGTCTGCACACACCAGAGAAGAAGCACCCGGACAGAGAAGACAAGACTGCCCTGACTGACTGGGCAGTGAAGGCGCCTGAGGCACGCGGCCACCCAGAAAAACACTCCACCCCCAAAGACAGCAAGGCCCTCCCCCAAGAGTGTAGCTCAGGCAGTGGACATTAGTTACAAAGGGCTGTGGGGCACCAGTGAGGACCTCACACTCAACCAGCCCTAGGCAGGTACCTGAGAGGGTGAGGTGGAGCGCCCGTGCTCTTGGGGCGGGCTGGAGTCTGTGGTGGCACTCTGTGGCTGACACAGCTTCCTGCAGAGGAGTGGTAGAGGCACTATGGTGGCACTGCCAGTATGCCCCAGGGACTATGTCTGCACAGAGAGGGCCAGGTTCTCAGAACCAGCATTGAGCTGTGTACAGGGCAGCTGCCAAGCGAGCCCATGTTGGTGCTCAGGGAGGACTCGCACTTTGGCTGAGGTGCAGGCGGTTAGTGCCTGGGATTGCCTACAGCACATAGGACCCCACCAGCACAAAGGCCATTCTGCGTATCAGCTGTGACCTTGTGTGTGGTCCCGCCATGCACGGGTGGCAGCTGGCCCTGTACTCCTGTGCTTGTGGAGCAGTGACCCTGACAATGGGGCACCCTTGTCAGCCCAGTACTGCTGGAGGGTGGAGTTAAGGCCTGTAACTGTGTCTGTAAGACACTGACTCACAAAAAGGAGCCAGGCATGGTGTTGCACACTAATCCCTGCACTCAGGAGGCAGAGGCAGGCTGATCTCTGAGTTCAAGGCCAGCCTGGCTTACAAAATGAGTTCTGGGACAGCCAGGGCTACACAGAGAAGCCCTGTGAGGAAAAAGGAAAAGAAAAGCTGGCTGGACTGCCCAGAAGCGCGCCAGGCAGCAAGCCTGGGGCTTTTGTGCCCTCTCAGCCTCTCCAAGCACTTGGAACCCCAGGCCAGACAAGGCACAGGCTGGCAGTGAACCCAGAGTGCAGTGGTGCCCCCAAACTTGAGGAATCGGTAGCAATCTGTCAGGGGGAAATCCCTCAAGAACCAGCGAGCAGCCCTGCTCACAGCACCAGCACCCAGGGGAAATGGGTGATTATCGTGCTGATCCCATGGAGTCTACCTCACACACTCTGTGGGTCCCAGAGGCTCATAGGAAGCTTTGGGGACATGTGGGACAACCCTATCCCAGAGAGGGCTGCATAATTGCTTGGGGACAGCCATAATCATTAGCCACCTGGCAGGCTGAAGCCGAGGGTGTGTGCCAGCCTGCTCCCCAAGTGCATGCCTTACCGCATGAGCACGCGCTTCAGCAGCTGCTGGTCACCCTCGGAGTAGCCGGGCCAGTCCTTCTGCACGTGTTTGTACATGCAGTCCTGCAGTGTGCACGTGCTATCCTTGGGGTTCACACTGGCCACCTGCAACAAATCCAGTTCTCATTGACTGTCATCGCCCGTGGAGGCAGCAGGGTGGAGGCATGAGTGCTGGTGGGGGAGGAGCACGCAGGACTGCAGGGCTGTGTGCACTGGACTCAGGTCCCCTGCACCTGACTGCTGAAGGCCCAGACACAGCATCTGGACAGCGTGTCATCCATATGCTCACAGCCCCCACAAACCCCACCCTTTCAGAAGGTGTCCAGCCAGACCTCTCTCCCTGCCACAGAGTGCCTCATCTCAGGCTATGTCTGTGCGGGCTTGCAGGTGCAGAGTGCAGCACGCACACACACTGGCCATCCAACTAGACCAACCACTACCTGTAAGAACTGAGAGGACTGAGTTATGTTTAATGGGCTTTGAAGACATAGCCTTGCCTCATAGCCTAGGCTGGCCTTGGACTCAGAATTTGTCTGAGGATGCTGGGACCACAGGTATGCCAGCATGCTAGCCTGGCAGAGCTTTTTACTGACTGAGTAATAGTCCACTTCATGTTGGCACTAAGATTTAAATGGTGTACTGCCACGCCCTTCACTGACAGCTACTCCAAGTGGGACACTTATTCCTGTACGTAGGCCCCTCCGTGATAGCCCATGGCCCCAATGACCAACACTACCCACGGTGCCCGCCCTGGGATGGGCTTCCGGCTCTAATACCCTGGGCCACCCTGATGACCTGTGGAGACTGCAAAAGACCTGACCAGGTGGTGACCCCTGCTCAAGATAGGCCCATTTCCAAAACCTGCGGGTCCTGCTGCCCCTCATGATGTAGCACATACTCAAGAGTGCCAGGTTGAGAGGATGGTCAGGGTCAGACCTGGCATGGCTGATCAGAGGCCCTGGAAGTGGTACAGCGCCTCCAGTGCCCTGGTTCCATCACATATTGCATGCACGAACTTCATGGCCTGGGGCAGAGGCTGACCATGGTCTGATTCCAGATCTTTCTCGGAGACTTAATATCATGGCCACAGGAGCACAGGGGCCAGGTCACGCCAACCCACGTCTATGCTGTCCCCAAAGCCTGGCTGGTGCTGACATTTTATTTATTTTTGAGACAGGGTTTCTCTATGTAGCCCTGACTGTTCTGGAACTTACTAGGTAGACAGGCTGGCCTCAAACTCAGAGATCTGGCTGCCTCTGCCTTCCAAGGGGTGGAATTAAAGGTGTGCACCACCACGGCCATGCATGTCTGTCTGTAAGAGCAGCCAGTGCTCCTAAACACTGAGCCATGTCTCTAGCCCTTGAATCTGTTCGTCAATTATTAGGGTACTACCTGCTGCAGCAGGCTGTCCAGGGTGTCCTTGTCCGCCTGTGTCAACCCATCCTTCTGTAACCGCAGCAGCAGCTCGGCCTTCCGGTAGGGCCTCAGGGCCAGGAGGTGTAGCACCCGATCTCGGAAGGGCCTCTGCACCACACTGCTGGCCCCGCTCCCAGTGCTCTTTCTGATGGCACTTGCCAGGTTAATGGGGGTGGCACGTTTCCGGGAGGGCACTGCATCAGCTGCCCCTGGCGCTGGCTTCCGAAACTGCACCTTTTTTCCTGAAATGAGAGCCTGGTTCAGGGCACAGGATGCAACCCTGTACCATGCCACAGGGACAGCATCCGTGGTCCACAGCACAGCACAGCACAGCAAGCACTAGGCAACAGGAGAGAGGTGGGAAAGCCTGAGAAACGGTGACTGTGTGGGCATCTTGCCACAGCCCAAAGGCAGAGGCCACTGGGGCTGACACTGTCCCAGGCAGAGCCTGGGCAACACGGAACACCAACTACCACAGGACATGTGGACCTCGGCATGCAAAATCAGAACCCTCACCTAAACATAGGTGCCCTCGGGCAGGCCTCCACAGCCACCTTGGCTTGCTCCTGCAGCTTTAGAGGAAGCACGCAGGAGTCACAGTGTCTAGGCTGCCCCAGTAGCTGCAGTAGAGACCTGGTTGTCTCACCCAGTGCTTTGTGGCAGCTGTAGCCATCAGGAGGCCATTTTGAACAGCTATTCAGGACAGAGCAAGCTGGGAGCCTGGAGGCCTTGGGCCAGGGGGATTTCCTCCAGTACTAAGACTTCCCTTCACATTTGGTGCAGGATGCTGTGCCTGGCCTCACAGGGCTGTGCTGCGGCCAGTGAGACACTCTGGGTTGGGGTGAGTCCACCCAATACTATGAAGGCTTTGGTGGTTTGAGACACGTCTCTCTCTACACAGCCCAGGCAATCTTGAGTCACCTTCCTCCTGCCTCAGCCCTCTGGGTGCTGAGACAACAGCTGTGCGCCATTAATTATATTCTACAGTCTTGGAAGTCACCATGGTGGGACTGGAGAGATGGCTTAGCAGTTAAGAGCACTGACTGCTCTTCCGAAGGTCCTGAGTTCAGGTATCAGCAACCACATGGTGGCTCACAACCATCCATAAAGAGATCTGATGCCCTCTTCTGGAGTGTCTGAAGACAGATACAGTGTATATACATATAATAAATAAGTAAATCTTTAAAAAACAAAAAAGAAGTCACCATGGTACCCATCCAGGTGTAACAAATATAAGTTGCTAACCATAGATTCATTCACATGTGTGCACACACCATTTGGCCTTGAGAAGGCCTCTGTCACCAGGGATACCACAAGGCCTTGACACCAGTGCCACAACAGTGCCTGTGATAAGGTCTACTTAAGGCAGGGTGAAGCAATGTGAAAATCCCACTCTTTTGTATTTTGCATGTTTGTTATGTCTGTACACATGTGTGCAGTGGCCAAGGAGGCCAGAAAAGGACACTGGACCTCCTGGGACTGGAGTTACAGTTCTGAGTGGCCACTTGGGTATCTTAACCAAACTTGGATCCTCCGCTGCGCCATCCCTCCAGCCCCTACTCCCTACCCTCTCAGTGGACCAGGCTGGCCTCAAACTCACTACATATGCTAAAGTGGACAGGGAAAGACCAGAAGGCCTTAACCCTACACAAAGAATGACAGGAAGCTGAGAACTGCTGAACTCCTGAGAAACATCCTCCGCAGGGGGATCACTCAGTACAGTGGTCAGCCTTGGAAAAAGTATATGAAGAGGCAGGCAGATCTGTGTGAGTTCCAGAGGAAGAAGGAGAGGAGGGGAGGGGAGGGGAGGGGAGGAGAGGGGAGGAGAGAAGAAAAGAGGAGAAAGGAAGGAAGAAAGAATATATATACATTATCAAAAAATGTAAATACATGATAAACACAAGACAGGCCTCTTTCCTCTCCTCTGAAGGAATGGCTGGGAAAGCTCGCGAGCAGCTAAGCGGCCCGATGCACCCACATTCCCGCATCTTTTTTGATGACGTCAGCGAGCTCAGAGCTGGGAGAGGAGAGGGTGGCTGACCAGGGCCGGCTCACTTGCGGCTCCCATGGCGCCTGCAGCCACAGTCCCCACCCTCCAAGGCCGGCCCTCCTTTGGCTGTGGACAGACAGACCTGCGCCAAGCCTCTTCCCCAGCCGTTGGTCACTCACCCATGTACCGGCCTCCAGCCTTAATGACGATGGCTCCTCGGCTCCGAGTTTCCTCCTCGGCCTGTGCCATGCTCTGTCGTGCCTTCTGGTAGGAGTCGTCGGTGGCGCACACTGTGACCTTGTCCTGGATGCTGCCCAGGCAGTCCAGGTGAACATCCCCATGGCTGCAAAACAAGAGCAAGCTTTGCCATGGGGGAGCCACCTGAGCCCCCCGGGACTGCAGGAGGGCAGCAGTCTAGCTGAGGTAGTTTTGGCATCCCTGGGGGCTTGAGGGCAGGTAGTCTTACCTGGATACATATTGTTGGATGCAATCAAAGCTGCCCTGGGGGCTGTCGCGGCCAATATTGGAGAGGTAGAAGGAGAAGGCCCGCACCTCCTCTGGGCAGTCGGGCTGGGGTATAGAGATGTGCTGTGGAGAGAAGGTGTCACTGCAGTCCTTGGCATGAGGAAGCTGCAGTACAAGCCACACTCACCCCTCACAGATGCCATGCACTGGTTACAACACGCAACCTGTAGAGCAGGGACACATGGGCCCTTCTGGCATAAAGGATAGGCTGGTCACTTAAGCAATGCAAGAGCTCGGCCCAGCCGCTGGGCTCTGGAGACACCATTATTTGGGGCTATCTGTCCCTTAGGCTTCCCATCTGGCCAATGCAGCTGCACTGACCTGGGACATCGGTGCAGGCGAAGCTCATGCTGCAGCAGCAGACAGCCTGCATGCTTTCCAGCACGCCTGCGGATGGCACACCCACCCCATATCTGCACAGCTTCCATACCAAATTTGAAAGGCCCCCATCACCTATGTCTACCTTAATGCAGAGCGTGTGGTGCGTGTGTGTGGTGGTGGTGGTTTTATGAGACAGGGGTTCTCTGTGTAGTCTTAGCTGTCCTAGAACTCACTGTAGACCAGGCTGTCCTCAAGCAAACAGAGATCCACCTGCCTCTGCCTCCCAAGTGCTGAGATTACAGGCGTGCGCCACCACGCCCAGCTCATGAATTCTGTCTCAAATAAATTAACACACTGCCAGGGAGGCAAGGCGGCAGAGCCTTTAATGCCCACAGGCAGAGGGAGGAGCATCTCGGAGCTGGAGTTCAGTCTACAGACTGAGTTCCAGGAAGGAGCACACAGAGAAGCCCTGTCTCAAGGAAAGCAACAACAGCAGCAAACAAGGAGTGCTTCTGTGGTTGTGCAGCCCTCAGTCTTCCAGACACACACCGAGGCTACGCGCCCACTTCTGCACTGGCCTAATCTTGATCTCAGCAGGTCTCAGCGAGCTCATGGGAGATTTGGCTCCCTTCCCCTCCCCACACTGTCGCCTTGGGCTGCCTGGCCATCTCCACTGAGCTAACCCTAGCTCTGAACACCCTTCCTTATGTGGTCGCTGTCTGCTCACATAGTGGGGTCCTGACCCCTTTGGCGGTGGAACTACTGTTTCACAAGGGGTCACTTGGACCATTAGAAAACATAGATATCTATATTACGATTTATAACAGTTATGAAGTAGCAACAGGAGTAATTTTATGGTAGGCGGTCATTACACCACGAGGAACTGTATTAAAGGTTGCAGTGGAAGGAAGGTTGAGAACCACTGCCCTAAAAGACAGTACAGCAGGCATGCCCGATGGCAATTTCGGTCCTTCTGCAGTCCCTGCTGGACGCATGGGCAGCATCTCAGCCCCTGGCCGTCCCGCCTCACCAGCTACAGGCATGGCTGGTGTGCTCAGGTTGGATAGACACGAGTATTGATCATCACAGGGTCAGCCAAGCAGGGCGTGACTACTGCTGAGAGGCTGCAGCGTCAGTGCCCATACAGCCAGAGAGCAGGGATGGTCCAGCTCAAGGCCATGGAGGAGCAGGGCACACAGGCCAGGAGTCTCAGGTGTGAGCGTGAAACTCATGGCAAGGCCTGTTCTGCTCCTGGGAGTCTACTGACACCAGGCTCCTGGGTGGCCCTCGTCAGGGGCATGCACTAGGTCCGTGCGGAGCACCACAGGCTCCGGGAACCTGGCTCTGGCTACACTGATGGAAGAGGCAAGAGGAAACCAGACATCCAGCCCAGTGCTGTGTTTTAAAGGAGGCTGAGGCAGAAGAATCATGAGCGTGAAGCCAGCCCAGGATGACGAGAGGGGTAGTGTGTGCTGAGAGCTAATGTCCGGGGCTTGCCCATGGGCTCCGTTCCCCCATTACAGACACATGAGCTATGGCCTCGGACCACAGCACGGCAGTGGTAAAGACAAGGCTGACATGACTCTTGGAGAATAAACCCACCGCTCACTGGCCACAGTTATGGGATGGTGATGTCTACTCGTGCTCACCAACTTGACTACATCTGGAATTAACTAAAACCACAGTGGCTGGGCACACCTACAAGGGTGGTGTTCCTTGATTGAGTCACCTGAAGTGGGAAGATCGGCTTCTAGTCCAGACCTCTGATGTGGGAAGCCCCACCTTTAATCTGGGCCCTCTGCCTGCAGCCTAGGTAAGGGGCATGAGAGAAGGACACTTCGTCTGCTGGCCCTTGCTCTGCTCCGTCTAGCAAGTCTGCTCCTTCACTGGCATCAGAGCCCACTTCTTCAGGATTGTGGAGCACGCTAAAGAGCAGCCGAGACACCCAGCCTCATGGACTGGATTGTTGGGTCTTCTGCTGCCCTTGGTGGCCGGCTGGACCTCAGCCCGGGAGCCATCCTAATCAATCCCTTTCTGTCTCTCTCTCTGTCTCTCTCTCTCTGTCTCTCTCTCCTCTCTCTCTGTCTCTCTCTCTCTGTCTCTTTCTCCTCTCTCTCTCTCTCTGTCTCTTTCTCCTCTCTCTCTCTCTCTCTCTCTCTCTCTCTCTCTGTCTCTCTCTCTCTCTGCTCTGGTTCCCTAGAGAGCCCTGGAGCTTTCCTTCCTGCCCCCCCCCCCCCAGGGCTTCGCGGTCCAGCTCCCGGAGGCTCTGGAGGCAGCAGAGGCATGCCGTGTGCCTGACGTCTCACGGCTGGATGTAAGAATTTACCTGCAGGGTCTCAGCACCCTCAGGACAGAGATGGGAACACTACTGCCCCACCCAGCCTAACCTGGGGACTGTAGCCCCACAGCCAATGCCCAGGAGGGCCATGGCCAGGATTACCTTTTCCCATTCAGACATGCACATAGCTCCAGAGCCTAAGAGACACGGGGACTGCACCACGGCCATCTCACCATCTCACCTTATGGGCTAGAGGGCACTGACCAGGTCAGTGGTGAGGCAGCAACTTCAAATAAGAAGTTATTTAGATAGGACTGGGCACAGAGAAGCAACTCAGCGACTCAGAAGGCCAGGGAGGTGGATTTTCAGTACAAGAGCAATTCTGGATAAAATAGATCAAAATATAAAGTAAAAGGGAGGAGCTGGAGAGATGGCTCAGCTGTGGGTAACAGCACCGTTAGCTCTAAGTGATGGCTCTCAACCACCAGTAACTCATTTCCAGGGCATGCAAAGCTCTTCCATCTCAGTGGGCCCCAGGCACTTAATACACAGACAGACATGAAGGAAAATTAGGGAGAAAGAAAAAGTATTTAAAGAGGCTAGTTTTAAGCCGGGTGGTGGTGGCACACGCCTGTAATCCCAGCACTTGGGAGGCAGAGGCAGGGGGATTTCTTGAGTTCCAGGACAGCCCGGGCTACACAGAGAAACCCTGTCTCAGAAAAAAAAAAAAAAAAAAGAGGCTAGTTTTGCTGGGCAGTGGTGGCGCACGCCTTTGATCCCAGCACTTGGGAGGCAGATGGATTTCTGAGTTCGAGGCCAGCCCAGTCTATACAGTGAGTTCCAAAATAGCCAGGGCTACACAGAAAAACCCTGTCTCAAAAAAAAAAAAAAAAACCCAATAAACAAACAAACAAACAAACAGGCAGGCAGGCTAGTTTTAAAAAGTAAAAACGTAGTTTGACCCAGAGTGACCCCACAGGCTTATATCTAGACTGTCTAGTCACCAGGAGTGGCTTTTTTAGAAAGGTTAGGAGGTCCAGCCTTGCTGGAGGAAGTAGTCACTGAAGTGGGCTTTGAGGTCTCAGAAGCCTCTCTCTGCCTGCAGATCTGGAAGTAGAACTCTTAGCTACTGCTCCAGCAGCATGTCTGTCTTCCTGCCACCGTGCTCTGCACTACAGTGACAACACACCAGTCGTCTAAAACTGCAAGCCAGCCCCCAGTTAGGGAGCTGCTGAGGTCATGGTGTCTCCTCACAGCAACAGATTAGCAACTGAGACACAGGTCTGAGGCAGCAGCTTGTGGCAGAGCTGTTCCCCATGCAGCAGGCCCTGGTCTCCCTGAGAAGCACAGGCCTGAGTGGGCGTGGTTTATATGGAGCATCCCTATTTACATGAAGTCCCACACAGGTCCACCCCTGGGGTCTGGCATGAGGCAGCTCAGGCAGGCAGGAAGCCATTGCGCCCTCTCTCTCCCACACTCCCATAGCTCTTGTGTGTCAGCTCAGGGAACACTCACTCCTTGGCTTCCTTCAAATCGGATGGATGGTCTCAGTGACACGGAATCCTAAAAGAGAATAAAAAAAGGGGAAAACTTCAGTGGACAGACAGACAGATAATCTATATCTTCCAGCCACACAGGGCCAGAGCACACCCATAGGGTTCTAAAGGGTCAGAGGAGTCCCCCCAGCTGCCAGAGCCAAAGTCACAGAAGCAGACACAGGCCAAGCGTTGGATGTTGTCATTGCTATGACTCCCAGGAGAGAAGAAAGCAGATCACACGAGGCTGGTCCCCAGCAAAGAACACTACCGGATGCAGCCCACGAGGCCAGCTGGGGTTGGCATCGCACTGCTGCAGCTGTTGGCGTGAAGCACCTGTCTAGGCTAGCTAGTCCTTCAGTTTGCCTAGGGCCTCACTGTGTCTACAGAGCAGCCTCTATGAGAGACCTGCATGAAGGTTTCAGCCCAGAGCAGCCTGCCCACAGTCCTCCAGTCCACTCCACCTTCTCAGAGGTGCTGCTGTAGGGAGGCGCCCTCCATTTCCCCTCAGACATGAGCTCTGTACAGCTGAATGTCAATGCCTCTCAAGGCAGGTCAGCTCCTGAGGTGCGGGGAGGACATGCTGCACAGCCAGCCAGGGGACAAGTGACAGGGTGAGGCAGCTGGTGGCCCTACACAATGACACACATTTGGCCCCCAGGTGAAGGCAGAGCCACCGTGTCTTCAGAGCCCCTTAGTCACACAGCAGCAGACCACAGGCTCAGCCTGACAAGACAGGCATCCATCTTGTTACACTGTTTCACATAGGGACCACGCAGGAGGACCACCTAGTGGTCACAGATTCTGGCCAAGCCCTCAGGTAAAAAGACAGTATTTGCTGAGAGACAAGAGAGTTTTGGAATGGCAGGTGCGGAGCAGACAAGCTGACAGAGTGGATATGTGCAGCCCACAGTGGGGCAGCCACACCCACCAGGATGAGCAGGCAGGAGAGGTGGCAGCCCCGCCCCAGGAGAGAACCGTGTATGCACATGTTGGGCAGGGTGTTCAGTCTTGTGCGATGCTGGGCACACCAGATGCACACTTGTCACTGAGCTGACCCCAGCCCCACCCTATTCCTTGGGTTGCCAGACTAGGGACACCAGGAGAATTTACACAGGCACCAGGAGTGAATCCCACATCTAGGAGGATGAGGCAGGAGACATCTTTGGCTATATAGGAAGTTCAAGGCCAGCCTTGGCTGTTTGAGACACTGGCTGAAAAGTCCAACCATAAAATCCCGCAGGCACTTCCACAGGAGTTGCCTCTGTGGCAGTGTGCACTGCTTGTCTATGCAGAGGTCTCTGGATGAAGGAACCACAGAGCAGCACCCTCTGTACAGAATCTTGAGCAGATGGAAAGTGCCTTTCATTATCCCTCTCCTTTCTTCAGAATTACTATCCATGCTTGGTGTGCCACTGGAGCACGGCTTACCGTAAGGGGTAAGACATGTCAAAGGGCGCCTCTGAGAGACACAAGAGCCGTTCACTGCAGAGGACACAGGCGGGCCAGGTGGCCCTGCTGGGAAAAAAGTCAGTCCCAAAGTGGCACTGGGCCTGAGGCTTAGGAGGGCTCTGGGGAAGGAGCCTGAGCTACGAGGCCTGACCCACACCCACCCCAGGGCCAGGCTCTCTAGGGCACAGTGCACAGGGTCCACCGTCCACCGTCCACAGCACTGCGAGTGCCAGGAACAAGGCGGGGAGAGAAGACACCCTCCACTGTGCACGGAGTCTGCGATGGAGGCCCAGGTGAGAGCAGCCTTATGGCTGAGCAGGCCCTCGCTCTGTCCAGCAAGTCCTCTGTAGCTGCCTCAGAGGACAGGGGCAGAGACATCCAGGAGCTCAGCCTTCCTCAGGGACTTGGAATGGCTGACCTCAAGTGGTTGTCCCCACATGACCTGGCTGCCACCACAGACTTGGGGCTCCTGGCCACACAGGCTGGGTTCTTCACGTCAACAATAAGCCGTTCACCTGGACAAGAGGCCCCGCCTGCAGCCACCCGAGCAGCCTATCTATCCGTGCTACTGTCATTAGACTGCAACTCCCCAAAGGGACAGCAGTGGACAGGTCTGGAGAGGCTGCAACAAGCTGTGAATGGTGCTGCACCGGAGGCCAGGAGGCTGAGGCAGGAGGAGGAGGCCCAGGTCGGCCTGGGTTGTAGAGCAAGACCTTGCCTCAGGACAGAGCGCATCACGGCCCAACTGTCACAAGGTCACGGGGACCTTGCCAAGTGAAAACAGATTGACAAAGACAGACCAGGAGGGTACTGCTCAGTGTTCCACCACAGAGGACCGCAGCTGCCTCGGCCGGGAAGGGAGACAGAGCTGACAGTCACAGAGACAGAGAGTCTCAGAGAGGAGAAAAAAAAGCCAAGATGGAGGCAGATGGACAGGAAGAAGATCCTGATCCCACGTGGTGTTAACAGCCTCAGGTAGCTATCATTTCCCAAGGTTAGAAATACTGGGATAGGAGCTGGAGAGATGGCTCAGTGGTTAAGAGTACTGACTGTTCTTCCAGAGGTTCCGAGTTCAAATCCCAGCAACCACATGGTGGCTCACAACCATCTGTAATGAGATCTGATGTCCTCTTCTGGTGTGTTTGAAGACAGCTACTGTCTACTTATATAAAAGAAATAAATCTTTTAAAAGAAAGTAATAATGGGATAAAGCTTTTATCATTATCAATTAGCTTTGATATTGTTGTATTAGCTTCTTGTAAACTGCGATTTTATTGATACATAAATCTGATTGGCTAAGCTTTAAGAGTCATGATTCTGCCGGGTTACTGTGTATTGTGTTATGCAACTGCGACGTTGGTCGTTCCCTTTAGTTACTGGAATGTGGGATGGCCGACTACACGGGTTTATGGCTGAGGACAAACTAGTGGCTTCAGAGACAAGAGAGTGAGAGCTGGGCACACAGTGATGGGGCTCTGAGAACACGCCCGTGCCAGCAGGAGTGCCGGAGCGTGGTCCAACACCGCAGAGTTGGCGGGCACGGTTTTTAGTCTTTCCGGTAACAGAGGCCTATTTAGTGAGCCAGTCTAGGGGGAAACAGGTGACCAGGGTGAGCTACCCTAATGGTGCCAGCCAGCCACTAGCCCAGCAGGGGGTCTGGTGGAGGGGCCCAATAACCCAGCTGGCTCCGGCTGTCACCTCTCAGTGCAGACAGGCCACGAAGACAGCAGGTACCTCACATCCAACCTCCTTACACAGCACAGACTCAAAGGCCTTGAGAGGCTGGAGGAGCTAAGTTTCTGCAAAGGTCTCCTGTGTTCTAAACCACCCACCCCTGCCACACTCACCACTGGATCCTCTGACCCTGAGGCTGCTGTAATCAGGGGTCCATCACACATACACACACACACACACATCTTCCTGGCACAACTAAGAACTTTCTGGAATAAAGCTCAGCCCTCTCAGCCAGGACTAGAAAGGGCTACAATCAGGACCCTGCAGAAGCCTTGCCTCTGGCTGGTTCCAGTCAGAAGGGACGCAGCACCCTGGACGTGGGCTGCTGAAGGGCTCGGCAGCCCAGCCCCAGTCCTACTGCGATCGGGCCAGTGTGCGATGGGTGCTGGCTGGGCAGGAGGTCAAGTCTGCAGATGGCAGGGCTTGGGAGCTCTGCACTGGACCACAGCTTGTGTAGTGACAGCTCAGGCAGGCTATGTGGTACCGATGGCTGCCCCAGAAGGCCTGGGAGAGAAGGAAGCTGGCGTCGGGCGTGGTGGTGCACACCTGTGAACACAGCACTTAGAGATGGTGGGAGGCCCCAAGTCAAGTCCTCCTCAGTGACTCACAAATTTAAGGCCAGCCTGGGCTACATGAGACTTTGTCTCAAACCAAACCAGAACAAGAAGTAACATAGCTTTGCCACCCAAGGCAAGGTGCTGTGGCTGTTAAGGCTGGCACCTGCTGGCACCCGCCCTCCACTAACACATGGTTCAGCACCACCCTGAGGGGCACAGGGCTCCTAGCAACGTGTCTGCATGTCATGCTCTGAGAGGCCTTTCCAGGTGATCGTGGCAGCACTGCAAGCACTGGGTCTCAGTGGGTCGCAGGCTTCCTGTACACACACATGGGAGAGGCACCCCAGTCCTCCTGCACACGGCGGCCCAGTCAGGCTGTGTGGCACCAAGCACAGGCCACTGAGCAAAACAAGTGAGCAGGTAGATGAACAAAAACCCAGCACGCCTCCCTGGGGAAAGTGTGTGCGCAGGGCAGCACGCCCAGCCCTGGGTCCCAATATGGCCTATCCAGGCAGAGGTAGCAGGGGCCCCTCGAAGCCCTCCCCACACGCAGAAGATGCTGAGTGTGCACTGAGTGTGCACTGAGAGCGAGTGTGTCTTTGCAGGGCGGCTTCTCTGAGCTCCCTCACTGAGTGACCTGTGCAGAGTTCTGTGAGGCCGGTGGTCCCACGGGAGAGGCAGGGCTATCCAGTGAGACACCTGGACCACAAGAACACTGAGAACGGCGTCGATGATGGGGCGCCTGGCTTGTCACATTTCAGAAGGAAGGTTCTACCAAGCCTTCTGTGTGAGTAAGCTGTGGTGTCTGGTCAGCTGGAGCTCAAGAACTGGCTGGGATTAAGAGAGACCAAAACTAGTCAGTAAAACCATCACTGCTGGGTCAATGGACGCTGGTCCCAGGGCTGAATAATCAGCTGGGTTAGGAGACCGGCTTCACTGACTTGAGATCTTCTGGGACATGTTTCCCCAGGATGATATATAGAAGCTGTGTTCCAAAGTGACCATGTAGTACACTGGCAGCTAAACTATGTGACGAGACAGGCCCCAGGTGGTGCTGGTTTTGAAGGTGCGAGGGGCATGGGGAGCAGCTGCGGCTCGACACTGCACCAGGCCTGGAGCCCGAGGAGAGTCCAGCAGAGCCTGCCGGTCAAAGTGCGGCCCATTTGCAGTAGAACCTGCATTTTGGGGATGCCACTATCATGGGGTGGCCACCAAGAACAATATGGCCTGAAGGTGTTCCCAGGAGATAGTATCTGTGTGTGGGATCACATGGCAGAGCCAGAGACCTGATCCAAGCCCCCTAGAGGAGTCCAGAAGATCTTTTATTTTTAAATTTTTATATTTGCTTATTTATGTATATGAGTTCTATAGCTGTCTTCAGACACTCCAGAAGACGGCATCTGATCCCATTACAGATGGTTGTGAGTCGCCAGGTGAGTGCTGGGATTTGAACTCAAGCCCTACTGGAAGAGCAGTCAGAGCTCTTAACCACTGAGCCATCTCTCCAGCCTAGTCCAGAAGATCTTGAACAAAGATATTGGTTAGTGAGAGCTCTTTTGGTTGTTTTTGGGGGGTAGGGGTGTTGAGAAAGCTTTCTTTGTGGACCCTCCACTGTCCTGGAACTCACTCTATAGACCAGGCCTGGCTCTGCCTCCCAAGTATTAGGATTAGGATTAGGCAAGTGCGACCACCACACAACTGGATACTGAGTTACTTACAGCTAGGGTTTGCTTTGATTTGATTGTACCCTGGCCCTTCCCTCCCAAGGAAGAAACTAGTTTTAATTTTACAGGAGCCCACAGTTGAGAGACTTTCACTTTTAAAAGACTTTGGATTTTAAGAGACCAGCTATTTTAAAGAGACTAAAAATTTAAAGACAGTAGGACTTTATATAGTATTCTGCCTGCATGCTACAATACGGCACCAGATCTCCCTGTAGATGGCTGTGAGCTGCCATGTAGTTGCTGGGAATTGAACTCAGGACCTCTGGAAGAGCAGTTTTCGTAATCTGAGCCATTTTCCCAGCTGTGCTGGCTAGTTTGATGTCAATTTGACCCAAGCTGGAGTCTTCCGAGAGGGAATGCCTCTGTGAGATTGGACTGTAGGCAAGCTGGTGGGGCACTTTCTTAGTTAGTGATTGACTGGGGAGGGTGGTGCCCTCCCTAGGCTGATGGTCCTGAGATCACCCAGGCTGTACAAGGCAGTAAAGAGCACCCCTCCATGGCCTCTGCATCAGCTCCTACGTCCAATGAGATGGCAGAGTAAGATAACTGGGCACCCTGGCAGGATGCCTGCCCTGCTGTAGTCTAGGGTTCTTTCTCCATCTGGCTGCTGTTGTCAGGGTCGCACAGTCTGTGGTACCACCTCTGCAGCAAGACACAAAGTCCTGTGGGCCAGGTGACAGCAGGTGTGACACTTCCTGTGATTTCAGCTATGTCTAGACTGGCTCCTAGGCATGTGTGGGAGGTCACTGGGAGCCTGAAGGCCCTGGTGGCTGCTGGAGGGCAAATTATGCCTAACGTGCTCACAGCACCATGCCTAGGCGGGGCTGGAGGTGACACCTCCCTGATCCCATCAGATTAACAAGCCTGACTGTGCTGTGGGCAGGCGCAGTGACAGCCATACTTCTTGGGGACAGGTGTCACTCCTGAAGCTTGCTGAGGCCAAGGCCATAGCTGTGAGCCCGGGCTCCAGCAGGGCACTGCCCCTGGCTGACTGCAGAAGAATTATAGTTCAGAACACGGCTGCTCTGGCAAGAGATCACACCAAAGACCTTCTTGGTCTGTGTGATCTGGCTGGACTACACACGCCAGGCATGCAGATGTCTGAGTTCTAGTCAGTTCTGTTGAGTGGGTGAGTTAAGGGGCAGTGCAGTGGAGCTGAGTCTGTGGCAATTCAGTTCATGGAGTCAGAGGCCGTTTTACCAGGAGTTTTAGAGACAGGTTGAAGAGAGACCAAGCTAGACACAGGAGAAGAAGAGCCAGAGAGCAAGGCGCTAGACAATTACAACAAACTGCTAGAGTTCCTTTGAGGCCAAACAGAGCAATTTAATCAGAAGCTGAGAGAACAGAAATCAGTCAGCTAGGATAGTTTAGTCAGAACAGCCAAGTTAAACCAGTCAGCAATAGTTCAGAAAGAACTAGAAAGGGTGAGCTTCTTCAGCAGGGAGCCTTGGAGGCTGAAAACATCCTAAGGCCTAGATAAGGCTGTGCGGAGGCTGGAAGCACCCACGGCTAGGCCTAGGTTAACAGAAGGAGGCTTTACTGCCTCCTGGACCACAACTGCAGCCTAGCAAATCAAAGTTACTTTTCCAGCCGACAGCTCTGCCAGGCACTGCCCCTGGCTGACAATGGCTGCAGAGCCCACCCTTGGCTGAGAGCCAGTTGGCTTCAGGTCCTGTGGGGTAGTGACATGGGTGTCCTGGTCACCGAGCCTGCATGCTCTTGGCACTGACCCATCCCTGGGACGGGGCAATGCAGTGTGAACTAGGCATGCCTCCCAGCAGAGCAGTCTGGTCCCAAGACACCAGCTGGGCAAGGCAAGCTTCAGGACATAGGGCCATCTCAGGAGGGCACTTGGTGAGACAACGGGAAGTTTGTGCAAGCCCCAAGGCAAGTGACAGTTTACAGAAGTGTGGCTGAGGCCAACTGGTCCTTTGTGAGTGAGCACCGCAGAGCCTGGGCAGGGAAGGCATCACACCGGTACCCAGGCAGTCCAGAGGGAAGCTAGTGTCTCCACCACCTTGGACCCCTCACTGGATGGCAGACGGGACAGTTCCACAACACACTGCAGAGCTGGAGTCACATATCCATGGCCGCCAAAGTGAACTGTGGTCCGCGTGCATTGCAAGTGCATGACAATTTTTTTTAAAGATTTATTCCTGCTGGCCAGTGGTGACACACATGTTTGGTCCCAGCACTCAGGGGGCAGAAGCAAACAGATCTCTGAGTGTGAGGCCAGCCTGGACTACATATGAATTCAAGGACAGCCAGGCTACACAGAGAAACCCTGTCTAGAAAAACTAAAGAGAAAAGAAAAAGAAAAACAGAGAGGGGGAAACCACTTAGTCTTTTTGTTTTCGCATGTGATGCAGGCTGTGTGTACTTAGGTGCCTGTGGGGGCCAGAAGGATTCGGACTGCCTGGAGCTCCCTCTGCTGGGGGCCGCCCTGAGTGGGGGCCAGAGCCGGTGCTCCCACCTGCAGAGCAGTGCTCTCAGTCCCAGCCACTCCCAGCCTTAGAACAGCGTAGGGTGCTTTCATCTTCTGTCATCTGCCTGCACCATGTACGTGTCTAGTGTGGGGACAGGCCAGACAAGGGTGTCAGCTACCGTAGGCTGGAGTCACAGACAGCTGTGAGCAGCCATGTGGATGCTGGGATTGGAAGGCTGATGCTCTTAACCACGAGTCAGCACTGCAGCCGTCTGACTTGTTGGGAGGCAGTTTAATGCGGCCCCGGCTGGCCTCTCACCACACAGGCAAGGCTAACTTGATCTCCTGCTGCCCCTCCCAAGTGCCGGCATCACAGCACGGACCAGCAGCCCTAGTTTGTGGGGTGCCGGGGATGGGGTCCAGGGCTTCACACACGCTCGGGGACCCTCTACCGGCTGTGCCCTTGTTTGTCCACTTCATCTCCTTCCCATTTTCCTTCCTTTTGAATAAGGGTCTCTCATGTGGCCCACAGTGACTTTGCTGTCACAGCCACGGAGAAGCCAGGTCACGGGTCACACTCTTTCAGCTGCCCTGCAACTTACTCTGTATGAAGCTGGGCTTGAACTTCAGCTGCCTCGGCCTTCCTCCAAGTGCTAGGATTTAAAGGGAGCCCCACACCACCCCAGAATAAACAAAGCTAAAAAAAAAAAAAAAAAAAAGGTTGCCATGCTTGCAACACTCGGACCATAGTTCAATTTGGCGGCGATGGATATGGATAAGTGCCTCCCGCTGGGCAGATGTTGTGGAAAGGTCTCAAGTCGGGAAGAACAGGGCTGAGTCCGAGATGTTGGTCCCAAGGCTGCAAGGAAACGGGCTGCGAGTCCATGTGTAATGGCTGGGTTATATCAAGAGCCAGACGAGGCTGGACGGGGCTGGCAGAGCACCCTGCGCCCCTTCCTGGAGCCAGGAGTCAACCCTGCTGAGCAGTGTCTCTCCTCCAGCCACTGTTTGCCCTGACCTAGGACAGGAGCAGGGAAGAGGGGTACATCCCTTCTCCCAGCACGCCTCGGGGCGCCAGGCCACAGGCTGCCTTCTCAGAGCCTTGCAAGCAGGAGGGGACTGCAGGGCTGAGTCCTGGCCAGCGACCTCCTGGTTGCCGCCCCTTTCCAGGAAAGCCCAGCCTGTTGGGAAATGCCTTTCAGGAACCCTCCCCCAGCTTCCTGGAAGGATGTGTGTGGTCCCAAGGCCGTGGACCCTGCTGGAAAGACGCCTCAGTGAGCTGGGGGCTTGGGAACCAGGCCCAGAGCTGTGGCTCTCAGAGGTCCTCCTGATCACCTAGGCGGGGCAGATGGACACCTAGGCGGGGCAGATGGCAATGGAGCGCACTGCTCAGCCTATGCACTTGGTGGACTCTGGTAGGCAGGCGCGGCTTGCTAAAGGAGCGACTCAGAACGCTCCCCAGCCCAATGTGAAACCTCAAAGGAGACTCTTAAAAGCTGGAGCCAAAGACACACGCCTCCTGCAGCCCCGAGTGGGGCAGGACACTGGACCCATAATGCACACCCACAGCCCAGCCCTGCTGATAAGCCCCTCAGCTTCAGCTGTATCCACGGGTGTGACACAGTGTGACCTGTGGCTATGTAACAAGTGCCCTGACCTGGAAGCTCCAAACACCCGAAGCCTGCTCTGCCCCAGGTCAGTGTCACCGGGTAGCCGGCCCAGGGCCCGCCCTTCCCTTGTTGACTGTCACTCTAAGCTCTGTCTTGGGTGCTCACCTGGAACTCTCTCTTGTCGATCTTTTACAGGAACACTACATTTTCTTTTTTCATGTGAGCAGGTCTCACACATTCCTGGCTGGCCTTGAACTTACTGTGTAGCTGGGAATGAGCCAGGATTACTGTCCCTTTTGCCCCATGCCTGGTTATGTGTACTGGACAGAGTCCAGAGCTCCACAGCTGGCCACTGCCGTCTTGTTAGCTCTGGAAGGTCTTGCTGACCCATGACTCCTAATCTTCACCTAGCCAGCCTCCAGTCCTCAGCCATTCTCCTGTCTCTCTGGCTACAACAGACATTTGTACCAACACACCCTACATTTTCTTTATTATTTTTGTTTTTTAAAGTCAAGTTTTGCTCCATAGCCATGGCTGGCCCAGACCTTCTGTACCGGCTCCAACCACCAGGCTGACAGTGTCCCTCCCCCTGCAGTCATGCTCACACACACACAACAACAGCTTCACTGTCAGGAAGGGCATTTGGCTTTGGACGCTAAGGACACCAAGCTTTTAGCGCTGCACGTGCTGCCCAGGTCAGCCTGGGGCATATCCTGTGATGCTGAGCCCGTTTATCCTGCCTGGGTGGCCCCAATATAAATGTCCTGACTTTCTAGTTTCAGTTGTTTTTGTCTTTTTTGTTGTTGTTGTTGTTTGTTTTTTCAAGACAGGGCTTCTTTGTATAGTCCTTTTTTTGTTTTTGTTTGTTTGTTTGTTTGTTTTGGTCTTTTACAGGGTTTCTCTGTATAGCCCTGGAACTCACTCTATAGAGCAGGCTGGCCTCGAACTCAGATGCCTCTGCCTCCAAGTGCTGGGATTAAGTGCCACCACTGCCCCGCTCTAGTTTCAGTTTTAAAGAAGGGTCTTGTGTTGCTCAATCTGGTCTCAAACTCCTAATGTAGCTGCCTCCACTTCCCTGAGATGACAGGATGACACCAACCCCAGCTGTTTTTTAGAATACAAACAACAAAGGAAACCTAGTTTTTGAAAGGCTATTGTTTTATTAGTACTTTGGTGGTGGTGGTTTGTCTGGTATTTTTTCTCCTTTCCCATTCCCCCTCTTGCTCCGAACCCACTTGGCTATTGTTTTTTGTTTCTTATTACGGATGATTGTGAGCTACCATGTGGCTGCTGGGATTTGAACTCGGAACTTTGGAAGAGCAGTCTGTGCTCTTAACTGCTGAGCCATCTCACCAGCCTCCAGTTTGTCTGTTTTTGAGACAGGGTTTCATTAAATAGTTCTGGAATTCACTATGTACATCAGGCTGGCCTTGAACTCACAAAGATCCACTTATGTGCACCCCCACACACTGCTAAAAAATCAGTTTTATAATACCTCCCAAGTAACCATCCACACAGCTCCCTGTAGCGGCTGTACCCACCTTGACAGCAGCTTTCTCAATAGTCACATGTCCTACCCAGCCACGCTACTGAAGTCATAGCCAGAATGTTACCCAGGTCTGGCTCCAAAGACATTGCTAAGCACATAGAGCAGACATTGGCCTTCTCACCCATGGGCCCCTGCCACTCCTGCACCACTCCTACTGCGTGTCAGGGCAGTTGCTAGGCCCTCTTAACTGCAAAGGCCCACCCCCCATCTCAGCCACAGGACAACCACAGAGAAGACGGGCTTGGACAAGGGAGTGAGGAGTCAGCCTCCTAGGACAGCGAGTTCTCTTGTCCCCAGCAACCCCAGCTGGGCGCCATTCGATCTTACCCCGATGTTGCAACTCATGATCTGCATGCGACTTCAGAACTCTGCTAAAGAACCCAGCTCCAACGCACTCAGCCTCAACCCTTGGCCTCCCTAGGGCACCTCCTTGACCACATCCCACAGCAACCTCCCGAGAGTGGGCCCGGGGCCGACCCAAGGCTCCACTTGGCTTCAAACCCTCTCCTGCCCCTCCTCAGATGCAAGTGCAGAGAGACCAACGACAGACAAAGACAGGCACTGGTGTCCACCCAATGGACAGGGCCCTTCAGGGTCCTCAAGCACAGGACTTCCTGTGTTGTGACCCTGAGTTGTGAAGTCAAAGAAAGTCATGAGCATTGCACATGTGCTACCTGCTCCTTCCTCAGAGCCCTGGCCCCAGGAGGTGCAGCACCTGCTCCCCACTGCTCTCAGTGCCCTTCTGAGGAGGAAGTGTGTAAGTGCCTGCCCACCCTGTCTGCCGCACAGCTGGGGCATTGCTCTCCTCCATCCCTGGGCACTCAGGCTGCTCTAGTCACTTGTGAGCCTGTGTGACAGGCTCGGCTCCATTTGCTGCTGCCACTCACCCTTGCAGGGCACTTTTGTCCACTGTCTTCAGATTGTGGCCAGCAGCACCTGCATAAGCAGGAACATCAGGAGAGTGCATCAGAGGGACTGCCCCAGGCTGCATGTCCCCACGTGTCCTTTCTTGGGGTGACACACCCTGATCTCCAGTGGCTGTGCAGAAGCTGCTGCCAAGCATCTCCCAATTTGCATTGCTTCAGGAAGACGGCCAACGCCTAGCACAGAACCAATCACAGTGTCCACATTTATGAACCCTCTCTCCCGCCCCAGCCACTCAGTTGGCTGTGACAGCAGGGTCAGGAGGTCAAGAGCAGCTTGGGCCCTGCCCTGCACCACAGAAGCCCAGTCACTGAGCTTACGGCTCTTGAAGAAGCGCAAGCGTAGGAGACACACACTGTGCTAGTCACACAATCAGGGTCTGATTAGAATGTGCGGAAGCTCAGAGTGAACAGACATGCAGGGCACACTGTAATCCCCAGTCCTCACAGGGCAGGCCATATGCTGACCCAAAGCCAGCTAGAACAAGCAGGCCCAACTTGAACAAAAAAGAAAGGGAGGCTCTCGGCTGTACCAGCATTCGAGGTAGAGCTGTGGCATATGTCCCTGTGTCACCAGCACTTGCAAGCTACCTGTGGTGGCTAGCTATGGGGATGGCAGGAAGGGCTGCAGGCTGGACTCCTCAAGTTTCTCTTTGGATCCATTTATCACGTCTTCAGTCACAAACGGGCTGGTTTCCAGGGTAACAAGCATGACGAGAGGTAGCTGGGCTCTGCTCTGGGGCACAGCTCTCTGCACTACAACTGACCTCAAAGAAAACAGTCACTTTTGGGAAGTTTCTCAACAGCTGTATCAGGTCAGGAGGTTCCTGAGAAGAGCGAGGGGACGCATGCCCGTCAGCCTCCATGCTCAAGACTCCCTGTGACCCAAGCCTCCCCCCACCCCCACCCGATCCCTTGACCTCAGAGCTCAAGGGCCCTCCAACAGGCCCTAGCCTCCTCCGGCAGCTCTGCACCAGTCTTCAGAAGGGAATCTCACTAGGGCATCTATCACCACAGCCCACACGCCCGCCCACACGCCTGCCCGCCCGCCCGACCAGTGAGCAGCCTGGCTGTGAGCCCTCTGTGGGGCTTACCCAGAGCCGAGGCCAGTGTTCCTGCCCACTGCACTGCTCTTGCAGCAGTCTGCCTGGCTGACCCCTGGGCTGCTGGCCGCCTTGTCCTAACAAGGTGGTAGCTTGTGGTCAGCAGACACGGTGGGCAGGGCACAAATGTTAGAAAAGCTCATCTAACAATGACAGCCTCAGATGACAGTCTGGCATGGGCCGAGGGGAGGCACACAATAACACTGGAGTCCTTTGACTCCTAGCCACCAGGCACAGTTAGGTCCTGTGAGCTGCTGGCTAGTTCCCCAAGAAGAGCCCTCCCTGTCTCTAGAGTGTTTTGAAGACTCCAGTCACAAAGCTGCTTCACCCATGGCACTCCACCCACCCACTCCACACGAGGGTGGCGCATGCACCGACACACCTACACCCATGGCACTGCCACCCACCCACTCCACACGGGGGTGGCGCATGCACCGACACACCTACACCCATGGCACTGCCACCCACCCACTCCACACGGGGGTGGCGCATGCACCAACACACCTACACCCATGGCACTGCCACCCACCCACTCCACACGGGGGTGGCGCATGCACCGACACACCTACACCCATGGCACTGCCACCCACCCATACTCCACACAGGTGTGCACATGCACTGACACACCTACTTACAGTCCCAGTCCTGGGCAAAGGCTGGCCTCTGATACACCTGCCAGAGACACTTGGGGGTCTCTACAGAGGGGTGTGGCCACAAGCTCCTGAATTCAATACTGGCTTATCAACTGTCCATAACCAGATGCTTCTCAGCCATTCTGGCTATGGGAAGAATTCCAACCACACACAGCATCAGCCAGGGAGGAAAGGGCCTTGTGGGAACACACGTTCCAGAATGGTCTCCAAGAACTTGGAACCGGCCTCACAGGCAGACCCTTTGATGTCACAGGACCCGCCAGGGTGTCTTGTGGAGAGAGGCCTCAGCCATGTTCCATGAGCACCATACTCAGGGAGCTGAGGCTCAGGCTGCCCAGCAGGGCAGGAGCGCCCTCCAGAGGGCCCAGAGCAGCAAGATCTACAGACTGCAGGCCTCCAACCGCCAGACACTTCCCCCTCCCTCCCTCCTGTGGCAATAGCCTTCTCCCGGGCTTAGTTCAAGGACAGGAAGCAGCTTTGCTGAACACCCTTGCCCTGGCCACGAGAGCAGCCCAGGCTCCAGCAGGCAGGAGGTGGACTCTCACTGTAGTGTGTGACACCAAGTCACGGCACGATGGTGAGAAGTCACGGCAGAATTGTGAGACACTGCCAAGTACCTGCTCGGATGCAACAGGGCTCTCAGCACCACTGTGCAAACGTAGCACTGCCATTGGCACAGGTGAAGTCTCCTTAAGACAAACTGCAGATGCTACCTTGAGGTCCCAAAAGCTCACTCCTCTGCACTGCCTCCGGGGAGTGGAGGTGACAGAAGGAAGGCGATGGCATAACCGGTTCCCCACACTCAGGAGGCAGAGGCGGGTATGGGAAACTTAAGGCAAGGCCTCTGTTCATCAGAGCCGGCATGGCTCTGTATGTCATCTCCATCATGGCCTCCAGAAGAATGTAATAAAAGCACTGGCCAGGGCGCTGGAGCGGCGGCTCAGCGGGTAAGAGACTGACTGCTCTTCCAGAGCTCCTGAGTTCAATCCCAGCAAGCACGTGGTGGCTCACAGCCACTCATCATGAGTTCTGACGCCCTCTTCTGGTGCGTCTGAAGCCAGCTACAGTGTACTTAGAATAATAAATATGTCTGTAGTGCAAGTGAGGCTGCTGGAGTGAGCAACCTCCATTCCCAGCAACCACATGAAGGCTCACAACCATCAGTACAGCTACAGTGTACTCATATGCATAAAATAAATAAAAATTAAAAAAAAAGCACTGTCCAGACCAGGAAGACAGCTCAGTGGGCAGAGCATTCACTGCACAGGCCTGGCTCCCAGGAACATGGATGAAAACACGGACACAGCGATGTACATCTGGAATCCCAGCACTCCTGTGGCCAAAACAGAACCGACAGGAGTGTGTGCCTGGAGAACTGGATCACCTGCCTCTGAGGGACAGAGCCAGTCACTCCAGAAGGGGTCCTTCTCTGCTCTGTTCTGAGACAGTAGCTCACTGTGCAATGTTGACTGACCATGAATCCTGGTGATTGCTGATATTAGAGACGTCCATAGTTTTTCAAATCGTGTGGGTGCATGGGTTTGGGGTGACAGCGCCCATGAAGAGCTGTATTATCATACAGCAGGATAGATGGGCCAACAGCACAGACCCAGCATCCTCAGTACCCTCAAGGGGAAAGGCCACCCTGGACTACAAATCAAGACCCTGTCTCAAAAATACCCAAATAAAGGCTGGAGAGATGCCTCAGAGGTTAAGAACACTGGGTGCTTGCTCTTCCAGAGGACCTGAATTCAAGTCTCTGCAACTGCGTGGTGGCTCACAACCATCTGTGGTGATATCTGGTGCCCTCTTCTGGCCTGCAGGCAGAACACTTTATACAGAACAAATAAAACTTTTTTGTTGTTGTTTTTGTTTTTTTGAGACAGGTTTCTCTGTGTAGCCCCGGCTGTCCTGGAACTCACTCTGTAGACCAGGCTGGCCTCGAACTCAGAAATCCACCTGCCTCTGCCTCCCAAGTGCTGGGATTAAATGCATGCGCCACCACCGCCCGGCTACAAATAGAACTTTTAAAAAACGAAACAAAACAAGAGGCTGGAGAGGTGGTCTACCTCACTGCTCTTGCAGAAGACCTGGTTCCACTCACCATCCATGCAAGTTTAGACCATCTATGGCTCCAGTTCTGGGAGATCCAATGCCCCTTCTGAGCTCTGAGGGCAGCAGGCATATGGTGCAGACAGACTCAGGCATACACACATCAAATTAAATAAGCATCAAATAACAAAAGGGACACGCCCCAGAGGGAAACACAAAGCTGTCCCCCAGCACTCCGGAGGAAGCAGTGATGGGAGTTCAAGGCATCTCCCACATAACAGACTTGAGGGCTGGGCTATGTGAGCCCGCTTCTAAAGCAACCAGCTGCCCCAGGGTGTGGGGACTGAGTGAAGGGGCAGGGTAGGTAGGTGTGGGGGAGTGAGGGACTCTGCACGGTACAGACGCAGGCTCAGAACTCACTGTCAGAGCTCACAGAACCCAGCACAGATGAGCTTGCTTGTTTGGACGTGAACAGTCCCACCTCCCCAGTCCAGCGTTTGAACACTCTGTCCCTGCTGGTGGCGCGGTATTAAAGGTGGCATCAGAAAAGGGTGGGGACTAGCTGGGAAGGGGGAGTAGGGGCAGGCTTTCCTGCTCGGGACTCCCACCGGCAGTCTGAGCTCTTTGTATCTGTTGTCAGAGTAGGGCCAGACGTAGCTCCCACTACACACCAAATCGCTTCAACCGTGACACTCAAGGGACAAAAGCAGCACTGTTGAGCTGTGACTGCCATAGTGGCAGAGAGTAGGCTCAGCAGGGACAGGGCGGGGCAGGGCGGGGCAGGGCAGGGCAGGGCAGGGATGCTGAGGGAAGCCCGGGCGGGTTGGCACTGCCACAGCTCTGCAAGGCATACGGCATACTCATGCATACTCATGGCGGCCAAGCTGAGTCTGCTGCATCCTGCCCGTGCCCAGCCTTCAGGGAGGGTCACCTAAACCTAACAGACTAAGTGGGCATGGCAGTGCAGCCTTTATGCCAGCACTCAAGGCGGAGGCAAGTGGATTTCTCTGAGTTTGAAGTCTACGCAGTGAGCTCTATGCCAACTAAAGCTGTACCGTGAGACCCTATCTCAGAAAACAAGCCAAGCCAGGTGGTGGCGGTGGTGGCGGTGGCGCATACCTGTAATCCCAGCACTCTGGGAGGCAGAGGCAGGCTGATTTCTGAGTTCGAGGCCAGCCTGGTCTACAGAGTGAGTTCCAGGACAGCCAGGGCTACACAGAGAAACCCTGTCTCGAAAAATAAAACACAAAACCAAAAAAAAAAAAAAAAAAAAAAGAAAGAAAGAAAAAGAAAAAGAAAAGAAAGAAAACAAGCCAAACAAACTAGCAGAGGAAATTTCAAGAGAGCAGAGCACCAGGCTTTGGGATGGGCCCTACCCACTTGCTCTTAGTCAGACTACAAGCAGAGAATGGAGCAGGGAAATGTGGACAATGCGCAGTGTGGGGAGGTCAAGAGCGAACTGAAGGTGGACAAGGTGGGAGTCACAGCACAGAGGGCCTGCGATTGTTCAGAGCTCCATGGGAATCTGACACTGGGCGACGCGGTTCCAACACAAATGGCCTTGCAGGCCGGCCCCACCCCTCAGACTCAAGGGGAGACTGAGAACACCCTTTAGAAAACAATCCTTGAGAATCTGAAGAGACAGCTAAAGGCAAGAGGCTCCATTGTAACATGGCCGCCTGAGGATGTGTCCTTCAGGTTCAGCAGAGCAGGCGGAGCTGCGCGGCCACAGCTCAGGGCTAGGGCCACACTTTGAGACGGCAGCAGAAAGCACACTGGCTCTATGTGCCCACTTCACAGGCATGCAGGATGTAGCAGTGACGGGGTCATAAGGATTCAGACCAAGGTTCCAGAATTAAAGTGTGAGAGTCAGGTCATGTGGAAACAGGCTGCATGTTATATGGAGGTCCCCGAAGGCACAGAGCCAGGAAGGTGACGCATTAGTTGTAACGGAGACAAGGGGATGCCAGGATGGCCAGGAACATGGGACACTGTGCTGGTTAACCTGACATAAGCCGGCGTAATCTGGAAAGCGGGATAGCATCCGAGCAATCTCCTCCATCAGAATGCTCTGCAGGCAAACCTGGGGGAGGGGAGGGGGCTTTTTCTTGATTACTAATTCCTGTAGGCAGGGCTAGCAGGTGAGCCGGAGGGCAGGCAGGGCAAGCCAGTAGTAAAAGGGCAGCATTCTTCCACAGCCTCGGCTCCCGCCTCAAGGTCCTGTCCTGATTTCCCTCGATAAGGGACTACAACTCTAAGCTAAGATAAACTTTTCTCCCCAGGCAGCTCCTGGTCAGTGTTTTATCACAGCAACAGGACAGGACGAAGGAACGCTGTGGGCACAGAGCAAGGCAGGCACACACAAGAGAGGCTCCACTCGCCATAGGCCATGGAGCTGCCCAAGACTTCAGGCGACACTGCTGTGAGCCCCAGATGCCCACGCAGAGCCGGGATTCCAGTGTGGGCCTCACGGGGCTGGGGCCTTGCTTGGTAGTCTCTCAAGGTCAGACCAGCTCCTTTTATTTTTAAAAGATTTATTTTATATATGTGAATATTACTGTCGCTGTCTTCAGACACACCAGAAAAGAGCATTAGATCCTATTACAAATCCTCTGGAAGAGCAGTCAGTGTTCTTAACTACTGAGCCATCTATCTCTTTTGCCCCCGGCTTCTCCTTTTGGAAAGAGTTTTCTTCTGTACCACTGCATGCCAGGAATATATGACTTGAGGATTTTGGTTTTGTTCTTGTTTTCTGAGACAGTGTTTTGTAGGCCAGACTCACTACATAGGTTGACCTTGAACTTTTTTTGTTTTGTTTGGTTTGGTTTTTTGGATTTGGTTTTTTCGAGACAGGGTTTCTCTGTGTAGCCCTAGCTGTCCTGGAACTCACTTTGTAGACCAGGCTGGCCTCGAACTCAGAAATCCGCCTGCCTCTGCCTCCCAGAGTGCTGGGATTACAGGCGTGTGTCACCACCACCACCACCCCACCCCACCCCCATTGACCTTGAACTCTTGACCCTCCAAAACAAGAGCATGGCTGTCATGCCTGAAAATGGTATTTGATTTCACAGGGAATCAGCAGACTCCGGACTTGTAAACAATGTTGAAACCATTGCGACTGTGAGGGTGGAAGTGTGAGGCCACGCCTGGACCCCAGCCTGGTGTCAACTGTCCCCACAGGCTGCCGTTAAGCACACTCTCCCCTACCCAGCTGCTGGTTTGGTTTTGTTCTTGGGGTGCTTAAGAAGTAGAGCCAGGTGGAGGAGGTGGGTCACTGCGGGGTACGGGTCAGCCCTGCTTCTCTCTTAAAGGCTCTGTGCCTCCTGTGTGCTGCCACCACAGGACCTGCCACCAGCTTCAGTGCTACCAGCTGCAAAGGTCCCTACCGTGCTTGCTCGTGTTCCTTCAAAAACTCTGTCTCAAGATGGCAGGTGTGGCCGGTTACGGGTGCTAAGCAGGTGAGAGCAAGAGCACTGTCTGCCAGTGTACTCTATGTTGCTGTAAAATGAAGACTGCTATAAGGTGTTGGGAGGCTAAGACTGCAGCTTGGTGGGTGTGGTGCTTCTCAAGCACACGTGTGGGCCTGGATTCCAGCACCACACAAAGCAGAGACGGAATGCCCTTCCTCTAGTACTTAGGGGCTCAGACAGCAGGTTAGGAGCTCCAGGCCGTCCTCAGCTACAGTCCAAGGCAAGTCCGGCTCTTACCAGACTAGTTCTAAATAAATAAAGCCCGCCATCTCCACACAAGCACTCCCATGTGCTCTTCTTTCCCACTTCTAAGAGTTAGCTGGGACGATCAAGCAGGGCCATTACATGCTGTTCCCAGAGCTGTGGGGTGGCTGTGCTTCACACCAACACCACCAAGTGCTGTGAGGACCTCTGTGGGGAAGGCAGAGCCCACCAGGGTCAGGACAGGTCTCAACTAGCTCTGATGAGGCTGGGTACCTGGTGGCCAAGTACAGGGTTATAAATTCAATGCACTGGATAAACCAAGAGGCTCCTGCCCAGATAATCCCAGGTTCCTGGGATAAATGCTGCCTTTGCCCATTAGGGAGAGGCTAGCAGCCTTAAGCGGGACATCCAAGGACCACATAAGACATGGGCCCTGCTCCACTTAATCCCGCCAAGTAGACATGACACATGGGCTCTTGAGTGCAGCTGAGCTTAGGATGCTCTGGTTCAACACAGGCCAGTCATTTCTCGGCTGCATCCTCAGTGAGACGCTTGGCTTCTCTGGGCTGTCTCAGGGGGGTGGGACCTAACCGACTGTGGAAACAGCCTTTGCAGCAGCCCCAGGCACACATTCATGCACACATATATACACATTATGGGCAGGCAAGCATCCAAGCCCCCACCAAGCAAGCTGGCATGAAGCAAGGGGGAGGGGCAGCTGGGAGCATGAGCGCCAATGGGCTCCCAGCTCCCAGTGGGAAGCAGCGTGTGTAGCCAGCATGTGTGAGTGACAGTGACCTGGGAACAAGCTAGAGCCAGGAGGGATCCCACTGGGCACCCGGCTCACACAGGAGGAACGGGGAGGTGCAGGGGAGGTGGAGCAGACTACATAGTGGGAGCCATGCTAGCAACAGCAACCTGCTGCCTGCTCAACAGGCCTTCTGCCCTCAAAGAGAAACCATATTCTAGAGCAAAGGCAGCCAGTCACTGGCTGGTGTGCATGGGAGCACACACGGGATCCCAGCACACGGGAGGTTGAGGCTGAAGGACCCGCGATTGCAGCCTGGACTGTAACGTGAGACTCTGTCCAAGAGCTCACTGTTGAAAGTGGAAAGGGCTTGCACACGCTCAGACCTCACATGAAGAAGGGCAAACCAGGTATGTGTAGGCCTTTGCTCCACAGACCTGCTGAGGCACACCCCCTTCCCCACATACGTCTTTTCAGTAATAGCAGTTCACTATGTCTGGCCCAGAACTTACTACGTACACCAGCAGGCTAGACCGCAGAGGGCCTGGGACTGCCTCTGCTAGGATCAGAGGTAGAAGCACCTGGCTGGCTAGGTTTATTGTTGTTGTTTTAAATTTAAAAGTAACAAGACCAGAAAAAGAGGGTAGTACCACTGGCCCTTCCAGGCCATGAGTGTGGTGACATCTCTACCTTCTAGTATTTTCTTCCCATCAATGTTAGGTGTGTCTCCAGGAACCCGGCCCACATCAGGCCTGACCTGGCCCATGAGCCACACCCCCATCCTCCTATCATAGGATTTCCGCTGTATCCACTTGTTCATCCTGAGGACAATGGGCAGGCCTGTGGGCACTATGATGTCCCCATCACCCTTGCCAGCACAGACATCATTTGGGCCTCCTGCAGTTCTCACAGAGCATGACAAGTGCCTCCTCTGGAGGGCGGGACTACTAAGCCCACCCACCCACACCCCGCCTGGGTCTAGGCAGGGCAGCCTGGTGGGCTGCACGCTCCTTCACCTCTGTCTCTTTTGAGTCTGCCATGATGCCCATCTGCTTCCTAAGGATGTCATGGACCTGGGCTTCAAAGCAAAGGTGCCTGGCTGTTACTGGTCACTTGTCAAGCAAAGCAGAGAGGTAGCCCCACCCACCAACCCACCCTTTAGGATTCTAGGACATTCAGGGTCCACAGTGGGGACCCCAGTGGGGACCGAGAGGCTGGAGCCGGGCCCCAACTCTCAGCCAAGCCTACCTCTAGACCCGGGTCACAGATACCTTAGGGGTAAGCAGCTTCTGCTCGAGCACACCAGGCTGCCACCCTGGCTAGGCCACACCTTGGATAGACGACCTGGCCTGCAAGTGGGATCCTCTGGGCCCCTGCAAATGCCCTTAGGACCCCAGGAGTAAGCGTGTGGCAGAGAACAGGCAAACCTGCTGCACCAGAGCGGCAGAGCTTCAGGCACTGCCCAGGGGAGCATGGCCATCCATTCCTGTCAGAACATAAGGTAGTCAGGCTTTCGATGCACTTGCACAAGAGGTGAGAATGGGAGGAGAAGGGAAGGTGGCAGCATCTGGGGTCCCAAGACAGCTAGCCATCAAAGATGACATCTAAAGCTCGGAGCCTGAGCCATCATGTGACTGGAGGGCAGGAGGTGTTTTCCAGTCAGTGGAGCTGCAGCAAAAGTACCCAGGGCCCTATCAACCTGAGCAGGTTCCTCCTCTATGGGGATGGACTCCTGAACGTCCTCGCTGAGAGAAAACGGCACCTTTCCTGGGGAGAAGTGCTAGGACAAAGGGGAAGGCAGGAGGGCCAGCCTTTTTGGCCTGCTCAGAACACCTGGCTTCCTACTGCTGGAGAGCTACCAGCAGGGAAGCCTTGTCATTTCTCGGGGGAGGGGAGATGACTGAGGGTCCTTAACCAGGACCCTGCCCTCTCCTAAGGAAGGTGGAACCCTGGCGTAGGCTGGCACAAGCCCCCACTATCTCCTCCCCATCTCAGATGTCCCCTGAACCAAGCACATTTTCCTGGAACATGAGGCAGGTGTATCACGCCAACTCCAAAAATAGGGCCACAGGAAAGGACTGCACTCTTCTGGCTGTGGCCTGGCCCTGGCCTCACACAGCTCCCAGGGAGGTCTCCACCCTGAGTGTTGGCTAACTGAAGGGCATGAGACACACAGGAAAGCAGGAGCCTTGGGCAGACCCACCAGGAGCTTTCTAGAGCTCAGCACCCCCACTCACCCTAGCTGTGCAGCCACCCTACAGACCACTGACACCTACCCTACGGAGGTACCTCACACAGCGAAGTCAGAAGAGCGGCTGCAGGCAGCTGACCAGGAGCTGAGCTCCCTCCGTCCACACTGGGCTCCGGCCCACCAGGGACCAGGGTTCTCTATCCAGGGCAGTGATGCATCTGCTTCTCAACAGGAAGTCATAGCCAGCTCACTGGTTCCCAGGTCTCCCCCAGGTCCCTTGTGAGCAGTACAGGCTGGTCGCTGTCATACGGCAGCTGTGGAGCATCCGGGGTGAGAGTGTCCCTAGGAACTACCTTGGTAAGTCTGACGCTGGCCATGTGGACCATGAGGTAGCTGGACATCCTTCCAAGCACCTGCAGCTGGCACGACAACACCAGATCCATGGGACTCTCTCCAGGTCAGTACAACCCTGAGACCAGAGAGGGAGAAGGCTCCACAGAGGAGGCAGGGTCAATCCTCCCAGCTTAACAGCCGTACCAACCTTGATTTAAGGCAACAACTACAAAAGTGTCCTCTCTATCCACTGAGCCAAGGGCAGCATAGGACACTACACAGGGTCTTCCTCGCACAGCTGTGACAGCAGAGATTGCAAAAAGGACCCTTTAGAAAACAGGTTAAGGGCTGGAGAGATAGATGGCTCACTTGTTAAAGAGTACTAGCTGCTCTCCCAGAGGTCCTGAGTTCAATTCCTAGCAACCACATGGTGGCTCACAACCATATGTACTGGGGTCTGATGCCCTCTTCTGGTCTTTCTGAAGACAGTGACAGTGTATTCACATATATAAAATAAATAAATCTTTAAAAAAAAGAAAAAGAAAAAGAAAAGAAAAGAAAAGAAAAGAAAAGAAAAGAAAAGAAAAGAAAAGAAAAGAAAAGAAAAGAAAAGAAAAGAAAAGAAAAGAAAGCAGAACTAACCACAGAAGAACAGTTGGCTGCCCCAACTGTTCCACACCCACAGAGGGCAGCTCCTGGCTATCCTGGCCTTGGGGTTTTTATAGCCAGGAAGACCATCAGTATCCTGGGGACAAGCCTTAAGAAGCTGAGGACAAGAGACACCTAGGGACCTCTCCCAAGAGTCCTGCCCACCTTCTAGCCTCAGGACTAACTGTGTATGTGAGTGTCCTCATCATCTTAGAGACTTGCTGGGACATGAAATCACGCCGGATGTGGGAAGACCACGAGGTCCACAGCAGGAAGCATAATTTCCTTGAAAAACCACTGTTTAAGAACAAGAAGGAAGGAGCCGGGGGTTGGTGGCACAGCTGTGACCCAGCACTGTGGCAGGAGGACCTCATATTCTTGGGTAGCCTAGGCTACCCAGAAAAAAAAAAAAAAAAAACAACCTACCTTAAAAAAACTGAGAGGGAGGTCACAGAGTTAGCTCTGCAAATAGTGACCCTTGCTGCACAGGCCTGGTGACCTGTGACCAGTTCCTGGAGCCCAAGAAAAGAGGGAAGGAGAACAAGTTGTCCTTTGACCTCCATATGTATGCCATGCCATGTGTGTCCCCTGGATCCTGCAAAGCCACAATAATAAAATTTTGGGAGCATGATATGGTGGCACACATCTTTAATGCCAGCACCTGGGAGGCAGAGACAAATGGCTCTCTATGAGTTCGAGGCTAGCTTGGTCTGTATAGCAAGTTCCAAGACAGTCAGGGCTACACTGACAGACCCTGACTCAAAAAACAAATATACATGGGCTGGAGAGACGGTTCATCAGTTCAGAGCACCGACTGCTCTTCCAGAGGTCCTGAGTTCAAATCCCAGCAACCACATGGTGACTCACAACCATCTCTAACGGGATCTGATGCCCTCTTCTGGTGTGTCCGAAGACAGCTACAGTGTACTCACATATACATAAATAAATCTAAAAAATAAAGACTGTGGAGAAAGGAAAACCATAAAGGGAGTGAGTGAAGGAGAGAGACCCGAAACCCATTCAACCAGCGGGGACAGGGCTCTTAGTTCCCTGGGCTTCAAGGCTGGCACTCCATTTGGAAGAGCGGGAAGGACTCCCTCACCCAACAGATTAGCTTCCTCTACACTGAGGGCCTGGCCTGGTGGTTGTAAGGTAGGGCTGTCATGACACACGTGCACATGTGTGCGTACACACACACCCGTTAGAGGCTGGGGCTTCTGCCAACAGCCTGAGATTGGGAATCTCAGAAATCTTCCCCTCTCTCCCACTCAACTCCACGTGATTGGCCTAGGCCCAGAGGTACAGAGAAGGAACCAGACATTGGACACGAAGGAGACAAGGCTGCCCCAACTGCTCCGCACCCACAGAGGCAGCTCCTGGCTTCCCGGTCTTGGGGTTGTTATAGCCAGAAAGAAATCTCAGTTTCCCACAGGCCACTTTTCTCTTTCACGGTGACAGAAAAGGCCAGCGCCCTGACAGAGACCCCTGCCAATCTCTAGTTAAGGGGCCAGCAGAGGAGAATCTACATTCAAGCAGGACATGCAGTGAGCACGACCAACACTGCCAAAGTCTGTGCCGGATGAGAAGACAGGACCCTGCTGCTGTAAGGCTGCAGAGCTGTGAGGACCTGCTCCCCTGCAGGGTGAATGACCACTAAGGCTCTCCCCAGGCCTCCTCATCTTGTATCCTGAAGGTATACGAGGCTCGCAAGCCTTTCCAGCAATGAGCCATGGGCAATGGTCATACCACCTCACTCAGCTAGCATGGCCGCATAGGCCCTCCTCTCATCTGGCGTCTTGAAGACATTCTATCAGGCATGAACCAATAGCCCGCGACAACAGCCAGTGGGAAAGGTGCTTGTCTCCACGCCTTATAACCTGGGTTTGCTCCGGCATCCTCATGACCATGGGAGGAGAGACGCACAGTGCTGACCTCTGGCTGACACACACTGCTGTGGCTTGCACACGAAGGCCCACAAGAATGTGCGTCCAACACACACACGCACACACACACACACACACACAGCAGGAGGATCTGAGTTCAAGGTCAGCCTGGTCTACAGAGAGAATTCCAGGACAGCAACACAGAGAAATCTTGTCTTAAAAACCAAAAACCAAAAACCAAAAAAAACCCCAAAATATGATAAAGATAAATGGAATGGAAAAATTGCAGGGACAATGATCACAGTGGGCATTCCAGCGCTGGGGTGAGAGGACACACACACTTGTGCAGCTAGCCTAAGATGTGCATGGTAGTGCATGTCCAGCAACAGAGAGGCAAAGGCAGGGGGGTCTCCATGGGTTCAAGGCCAGCCTTGTCTACATAATAATTCTAGGGCTATGTGGACCCTGTCTCAAACATGCAAACAAAAGCCGTCAAATGGCCAGAAGGGAGAGAGCCTGAAGCATGTCACATGACCAGGGGAGGTGACAGTGACCCTTGTGGAAACAACACAGGGCTTCTTTCCTATGACCTACAGCCTTCCAGGAGGGAGCCACGCAGCTCCCAAAGAGGTCTACCATCCTGCTGCATGAGCAATCTGCAGCAGGGCCACAGGAGGCCCAGCACTGACCACTCTGCTCCAGGGGGCAAAGTGCTAATAAGAACAGGGGCCATGTCCTTATGAAAATAAGGTAGACCCTCAAGGCAAGACCCTACTGCCCCCAGAGACACCAGGGTTCCAAGGTGGCACAGGGACTTTGAGAAGCTAGAATCAGTGACGGGGATAGAGATGGCTTTGCCATACCCTCTCCAAGCATGGAGGACAGTTCCTGGGGAAGGATGAGGAAGAGCACGTCAGGAGTGGCCTCCCCGCAGTGAGCTTGGTGTTCTGTGTGTAAAAGATGGCTAGCTGGGCCACCAGGCTTCCAGGGACCTGCATCTACACCGCTCAGAGTCCTAAGCGGGCTGCTACAAGGACTGCTGCCACACACAGCTAGCTGGTGCTGTGACCCGAGAGCCACTAAGGCCTTCATGCTCCCTCTGCATTTCCACCAGCCTAGGAGAGGGAGTCCTCGCCCGAGCCTCAGCACCAATATAATATGGTGACCCTGACATCTGATGCTGAGTCATTTGAGAGCCCGGAGGAACAGGCTACTACACCCTTTGAAACCACCTTCAAACTGCACATAGGCGCTCACCAGATGGCTGTGGGGAATGGCGCCTGCCACCCTCAGTACAATTCCTAGAACCCAGCTGGTAGAAGGAGAAAACCAACTCCTGGAAGTTGTTCTCTGACCTGCACATGTGTTCCCGTGTGTGTGTGTGTGTGTGTGTGTGTGTGTGTGTGTGTGTGTGTATGCACATACACAATGATAAATAAAAATTCTAATTGCACACATGGCCTGATAAGCAGCTGCCTAGCGTAGTCCAAGCCCTGAGGTCCCATCTCCATAAAAAGAGAAAAAATAAAAGTGGAGACGAGAGACCCGGGGATAAAGAGGGAGAAAAGAAAAAGGAGGCAGGGAAAGAAGAGAGGGAGCAAGGAAAGGAAAAAAGCAAAGGGAGCTGCCTGCCTGCCTGCCTGCCGCCCTGACCCCAGATCGTCCCGCATGCCTCGCACACTGGTCCTCTGCCCTTTTCCCGGTCGCTGTCACAGACCAGGCCTCACTGCTGCCCGACTCCCTCCAGCTTGGCTCTCCCTGTTCAGCGTTTCTCTCCCACAGGCCAACCAGTGACTCCTAGCACTGAGAAAGCTTCATCTCCAAAGGCCACAGGCCTCTGCTTCCATGAGCCTGCCTTCCTTCCTTCCTTCCGTAGGACACCTTCACCCAGAGCACACATCAGCCTGCCTCCCTCAGGGTCCCCACAGCAGTCACCCCTAGAATCCATGTGTGATCAGTGCTGGGTATAGGGTGGGGGGCGCAGAGGTACACGCAGTGCTCAAGCTGGCGGATTCAGTGGTCACTGCCTGCTCTAGTGCTGCAAAGAAAGCACGGAGGGTTGGGAGGCGGCTCTCACAGCAGCAGAGCCCTGGCTGCTCTTGCAGAAGACTCGGGTTCAGTTCCCAACACTCCCATGGCCACTCCCAACCCTCTGTGACCCTAGATTCAGGGGACCCAAAGTCATCATCTTGCACCAAGAATGCAGGTGGAGTAGCTACAGATATCCATTCACACAAAATTACAATTAAAAAACAACATGGAGCAACCAGGAGAGCTTAGGTTGGGCTGCAGTTCAGTGGAGGCAAAGCACACAGGCTTTGAGGCTTAAGGGATGGGAAACCCGTTTACTCAGTACTAGGGAAGACAGGGAGACAACACTGCACGTGTGCCTCGAGTGTGGAGGATAAGGATGCCCCTCATGCAGCAGGCACAGTCACAACTGCCTTCTGTGAGCCTTCCCTCCATGCTGCACATATAGGAAGAAGGAGACAAGGTCCTCACATGCAGCAAACAGATATCTGGAGACTCCAGATCACTTTAATGTCCGCCCTCCACCCCACCCCGTTGGGCCAGAGAGGCTCCTGTCTGCAGGACATCACAAGACCACAGGCCATGGCACTGGGTGTGGGACAGTCTCCTAAGGATGGCCTATTTGGACACTAGCTTTTCTTTTTATTGAAAGGTGACACAACAACTGGGTGTGGTGGCAAACACCCATCACCCAAGCACTTGGGAAGCAGAGGAAAGGGCCAGCCTGTGCTACATAACACCTGTCTAAGAAGAGAAGAAAGAATAAAAACAGAGAAGAAATATTCATCTGCCATTGCTGCCTCCTGGTAGAAGTCACTTGGGGGCACTCTTTAGTGACCCACTGGACTGCAGAGCTGACAAAAAACCAACCTGTGTGGCTCAGAGCATCCAGGTCAAGCAGAAGCAGGACCCCATGTGTGCCCTGCTAGCCCCATCCCTGGGTTTCCTGTGGGCTTGGCTTGGGCCTAAGAACCAGCAAAGTATGCAGGGAAAAGTAGCCGTGCTTTCCGTGCGGGGTAGTTCCTCCCTCAAGGACGCCAGGATGTCACAACCCACGGGTGCTGTCGACACTGCTGCAGGGTGATGAACTCTGGCCCGCAGATGAATCAACAGAGGGGTGGGGTCTGAGTGCCTGCTGTTTACACACAGTCACCGTGGCCACAGCAAGGAGGCCGGAAGCACAGTCAAGGGTCACAGTAGCTAGGGAAAGCTTGGTCCCCGGTACACACAGCCAGCACCCCTCAAGATTCCAGCTTCTTGTTCAAGATCTTGGACAGCCTCACCCTCAGAACCTTCCTTGCAACACACACAGGTAACCCAATTCCCCAGCAGGCTGAAGGCACAAGGCTGCCACTCGTGATGCCCACACCAGCATGCTCAGCTCTGCCTGGTGGTGCCACAGTCCTTTAGAGGTCTTGATGCCAGGCTCCTGAGCCACCTCCCTGCTTGGAGGTCCTGAGAAGTAACTTGGCCTCTAAAGCCACCACCCACAGCCTCACCTGAAGACTGGCCACTGCTCCCATATGGGGCTCACTGGGATGGATAGCAGGACAAGCAGGGCACAGTGTGCTCTTAGTGTGCTCTAAGGATCCTAGCAGACTGGTCCCCGTGCGCTGTGCCCTGAGGAAGCTGGGGAGGAGGGATATGTGCTGCTTCAAGGCTCATCTGCCTCAGAACTAAGTGGGAGCCACTAGTCCATTCTGACCAGGCTGCAGGGTCCTGGGAATTCCAAAAGGCTGCATCCCCAGGGGTAGCAGGGTAGCCACATCAGAAAGGTGAATGCTTAACTGGGGCCTCCTGCCCAACAACCAGATTTTCCCCTCCTCCTGGCCCTCTCTGGCCACCCCAGCCCCCCTTGCTCCCTCCTCACATGCATCCTGCTGGACCTCCCGTGCCCATCTCTGCCTCCCAAGGGTTCTAAAACATCAGGTGTAGGGTGAGGGGTGCATCTTGGTGCCTGTGGGCCCAAAGGAAAGCCCTATGCTGACAGGGCAGGGGCGCTTCTTTCAGGGGGAAGAGCGGGGTTAAGGACAGAGCCCAGAAGGTAGCTTCCTCCTGGTAAGTGACAGATGTTCAGGGATTTAGGACACAGCAAAATCCAAGCAAGTCACTCTTGGTAGAGACTCTGAAGACTGAAGAAGGGACTGATATGGGGGAGGTTGACCGTTGCTAGCCCACAGATGCTCAAGGTTTTTAACCCTACTAGAACCTTCCATTTTCCCTGACCTCTCCATGCCTCTCCACCAACAGAAGGGTGAGGACATGTGGCCACAGAGTCACCTCCCCAGCCATGATGAACTACAACAGATGGGTGGAGGCAGGGTCCCCACCTCATCGCTCTCAGGAACATGCCTCTCCATAGCAACTGGCTGTCCTGGAAGGATGAGGGGCCTCATTTCTTCATGTCTTAGAAGCCACATCCATAGAGCCCCAAAACAACACAGATGAGGTGTCACATCAGTACCAGTTTGGTTTGAGAACTCTTTTAGGTTGTTTCTTTGAGAAAGGTCTCATATAGCCCAGACAGGCCTTGAATTCCCAACCCTCCAGCCTCATCCTACCCAGCTCTGGAACCACAGGCATCTTTCTGTTCTTTATTCATTAGCACTGTCTTTACGGGAGAGGTCCAGGGTGGGCTGGGCTCCGGCCGAGCCTGTGGATGTGGCTGGAGCTAGCATGGCAAGCACACTTCTTGACACGCCCAGCAGCTTCACAGGCCACACAGCCTTTCCACAGCCAGTTCCCTTCCAGGCCCTGCTCTGGCTACACCTGTAGCTAAGAAAAAGCTCCTGGCAATTCAAACTCAAATATAGGATGGTGCTGGGGCATGACAACCAGCAGGGGAGCTAAGGCCAGAGGGTCCTAAATTCAAGGCCAGCCTGGGATACAGAAGAGGTTAAAAAAAAAAATCTTAAAAAAATATATAAGCAAGTGGCTGGAAAATAGTGACACAAAACTTTAATCCCAGCACTTGGGAGGCAGAGGCAGACAGATTTCTGAGTTCAAGGTCAGCCTGGTCCTCAGAGTGAGTTCCAGGACAGCCAGGGCTACACAGAGAAACACTGTCTCTGAAAAAAAAAATCAAAAAACAAAACAAAACAAAAAAAAAAAAAAAGAAAAAGAAAAAGAAAACAACAACAACAAAAAAGAATCCCAAAAAGAACAACAACAATAAAAAGAAACAAACTATATGTATCTCTGAAGCTGGGCTGCTGCTGGGCGCCTGCCTGCCACTTTGGCACCTAGAGTTAAGAGTCATGGGCTTGACGGCAGCCTAGGGTAGAGTGAAGCTCTGATGCTGGCCACAGATTACACTCCAGAGTCGCCTTGCCACTAAGTGCCCTGTCAGCTTTCCAGATAAACACAGGTTTGGACTGTCCCAAAACTGAATGCTGTCAGCAACAATGCCCAGACTCTTTCAAGGTTGGTAGTCACACAGCTAGACATAGCTGGCTTCCTCGGGTCACGAGCATGGTGGCCTGCAATTCCACAAGTGCCCTCACAAGAAGATCAGGCTTAGTTAGGGGATGTAATGCACACCCAAAATTAAAAATAACAGTATGACAGTGGTGCTGGACAGGGCTGCTGGGGTGGCAGGACAAGGGCCAGCTACTGCCACCAGGTACCAAGTCCACCTGACAGTGATGACTCATGCTCTGGCCCAGCTGTTTCTGAGAAAAGCCCTGGTCCTCCAGGACTAGTCAGAATGGCCCAAGGGGAAAGACTCCAGGTTGGAATTCCAACCAGGAAGAGTGGCTGGGCTGGTCACTCAGTGGCTGCCACCCAAATCCTCACCCACCTCTTCCTTCTCACCTGCACAGGCACTTTCTGCCTCATGGTGTCTTTTTGACAAGGGAAGAAGGACTTTTTCCAAAGAGATTCAACCTGTTCTAGGAAGGAGAAAACTAGACCGGGCACAGTCAGGAAGTGGCTCAAAGAAGTGAAGAGAAGACATGCGGGAAGAGGTAGGCTCCCCACATCACTGAATGGGGAAGAAATTCCTGGCTTGGCCAATGGTGCAGCACATGTCCGGGGCAGGAAGAAAACCACATTCTTTCCTAGTTACTCTCTGTTCACTCGACCGCGTCAACACCCCCTGCGCCAGCATAGGCAAACACACATCCCAGACAGACTCAACACCACAGTCGCTTCAGCAAGATGAACCCTCAAGCCACTTCCCCTGGGGACCTGCAGCTTCTGTCCCAGTGGATGAGGCAGGGTGATGCCGTGGCTTGGGGGGAGCATCAAGGTGTGACCTGGACTGAGGCCCAGGAGAGAGGGACACAACCAGGACCCTTAACCCCACTCCCAAGCCAGGAGGCAGTACCAAAAGCCTAAAATTTCTCCCGGAGGAAGACTGGACTGTGAAGGGAGCGAGTGTGGTGGATACAGCTGCCCCCTGCTGAGTGCCCAGCCTGAGGAAGCCCCCATGGCTAACACCACCACCTCAGCCGGTGAGAAAAACACAACAGCCTTGTCCAAAAGTGTCCATGGAAACAGGGTTCCATGAGGTGGCAGGATTTGAGGCTAGGTAGTCAGTTTCTGTCTAAACGACCCCTTCTAAGAGTGGATCCAAACACACCTGTCATCCCCGCACTTAAGAACCTACGGCAGGAGGATGGCCGTCAGTTCGGGGACCACCTGAGCTACACAGAAAAGACCTGTTTTATAAAAAGAGACAAGAGTAGAGTCAACCCGAAGGATGTCACCGGGGTTGGTCAAGGTGTCGCCAGGTGTGGATGCGCGGCCTTGTCCCCCACAGGTCCCCGCAAGTATCACCGCACGGCGCAGCCTACCCGCCAGGACGCCGCAAAGCTCACCTGGTGGGCCCGGTAGCTCTCGAAAGCCTTCAGAGCACTGTCGGTGAGCTTCACGTGGAACACCGACACCCTGCTGCCGTCGCTCACGCGTCCACACGACAACCCGTAACTCCGAGCCTCCTTCAGCGCCGCCATCTTGCAACCATCACTCCCCCGCCCCCCTCCTCAGCGACTGCGCCCGCACGCCGGCCCGCCCCGCCCCGCCCCGCCCCGCCGCCTGCCGACGTGCTGCATTATTCATGAGGCCAGGATAGCCACGCCCACTCCGGGCGGGCGTGCCTTCTTAGACGCAGCAAGGAAACATTTTGCCTGCCGCCCGCAGACATGGCCACGCCTCTAAACACTTATAGGCCCGCCCTCGGGCCAGTCTCGCTGCATTATTCATGAGGTTAGCCACACCTTCCTCCGAACCCGCCTGCAACAACGAACCGCCTCGCAACTGGCCACGCCCCAAGGGTCTCGCGAGGCCAGTATTAGAGGCTCTTCGCGCAGCCAGTTGGCCACGCCTCCGGGTTCTCCAAGAAACTTCCCTCCCCAGCAAACAACTCCCATGCGCGTGCGCGAGTGGCCACCCCCCCCCCTCCTCATCTCACGGACCTACTCCCTCCGCCTCCTGCTGCATTATTCATGAGGCGAAGGTAGCCTCGCCCTCAGGAGCGCTGGAAACCCATCTTCATCCCAAACCCAGTGTTATTTATGAGAGGCTGGCCGTGGTCTCCGACGTGTTGGTAGACAGCCAGGCCGTGGCAACGAACACGTTTGTTCGCAGCAGCCAGAACGGTCTAGATGGCTACACATCCCGCCCGTAGCGAGCCCTGCCCCCAGTGAAAAAAAAAAAAATCTTAAGACACACATTTAGCCACGCCTAAATGTGGTGAAGCCCGCCTCTTCTACCGGCTCCATGCCACGCCCCCAAACGCCCATGGAACCCTGAGACCTGAGGAACTGCTCCCCCAGTCAACGATTCTGGCCACGCCCCTAACCTCCCGCAAAGCCCGCCCCACCGAATGCTGCATAATTCATGAGGCATGTTTGACCACGCCCCCAGCGCGTGCTTGGAGGTTTTCCCAGACCACCGCTTGCCCGCCAAACGCTCGGCTGATTCGCCCGCCGTGGTCGCAGTGTCCACCCTGCTTCAGTTCATGCACCGAGCTACAGCCAGACCCCAAGCTCTCGAGGCCCTTCCCAGCAGCCTCGGCCGTTCGGCCAAGCTAATTATTCAGCTCGGGAAAGCTGCCGCGTTTCCCAAACCAATTTTCAAGGGTTTCCCACTCACTGACTACGACCCCTGACCTCTCGATGGACGCTCCCGCCTTATACATATTCATAAGACACTGACGGTTCCACCTCTCCAAGCTCCTAGCCCCGTCTCTACATGTGTTATTCATGAACCTTAACACTTGAAGGAGGTTAGCGCCCCTCGGGCCTTTAAACTTGGTATTTCTGCTTTTTCTCCAGCATTCCTTTGGTGGAGTCTGCGCAGTCTTCCCCAGGGTCAAGTGGGCGGAGCGCAGGCTGGCCCTGCCTCCTGCAGGGAGTGGGCGTCTGCGAGGCTGCCTGGTGGGCGCGGTTATGTAAACCGAGAGGGCGTGGGTTTGCCGGGTCCTGCTAATGGGGGATTCCCAGAACCGGGGCAAGTCTGTGGAAACAGGTTGATGTACTGGACGTGTCTGATGCTAAAAGTTAAACAACTGGATGAATCTCCTACACGTCATGCTCTGGTTTTCCAATAAACAACTCTTAACGCGGCATTCAACACGTACTCAATGTTGCACAACCACCACCACCGACTGTTCCAGAACATTCAAAGGAAAGCCTGGTCCTCATTTGCAGTTTTTCCTGTTCTCTGTCACCGGCCAACTCTGATCTGCTTGTCTTTGTGGGCATTTCATAGTGTGGTCCCACAACCTGAGGCCTTTGAGGAGTCATTGTTGTCAAGGGTCATCAATCAGTGATGAATCAGAGCTTCGTTCCTTTTTGATGACTATGTAATATTTTGGTGTGTGTAATTAACAGCTTTTCTACCCATGTGATGATCAGCATCAATTGCTGCTGTTCCCTGCTTACCTGTGGACAGTTTTTAATAGACTGGATTGCTGGGATGTATTGAACGCCTGCACATCGACCCCTAATATCTTTTTAAAAGATGTATTTCTCATATATCATATATATAATTTTTGAGAGTGTTTCCGGTGGGCCTGGAACTTGCTATGTAGAGCAAAGGGCCTCAGACTGCAGAGCTTGCTCCCCCCTTTGCCTCTGAGCTGCTGGGATTAAACTCTTGAGTTACCACGCCCAGCATCAAGCCCTTAACATATTACTATGGAGGAGGGGTCCTAGCTAGTCAAGCCATAGCGCAGTTGAGCAGCCAGCTGCAGTCTCCAGGAGACATCTCTGCTTATTTTCCCAGTCAATGTAACTCAACCACAGAGCAGAGGGTCAGGAAGTGCTTTGTTTCACCAGCAGTCCTGGTCTCCTTAGTGCTAAGGGGATAGGTATGAGTCACCACCCACTTAAGCTACTTTTATGTGCGTGAGCGCTTGCATACACGTGTCTGTGTGCCATGTCTGGAATTGGACTTACAGATGGTTGTGAGTTTCTGTGCTGGGAACTGAACCCAAGTCTTTGCAAGAGTAGCAAGTACTCAGAGCTGCTGAGCTGCCTCTCCAGACACTTGTTTTAAGGCATGATTTCATGAGTCCAGGTTTGCCTGCAATTTACCATATACCTGAGGGTGGCTTTGAACTCAGAATCCTCTGGTCTCAGTGTTCTGAGTCTTCCAAGGCAGGACTGGCTCCGTCATTGGATCCAGACTCCTTTTACTTACCTGTACCTAGCCTCCAAAGGCAGAAAGTCATAGCCCAGGACCCCCAGCCAGAGGCTGGACACAAGGCTCATCCATCTCTAGAGTACTTTCTGGGCTGGCGAATCAGCTCTGCAGGTTGAGGTGCTTGCTACCAAGTCTGATGACCTAAATTCTATCCCTAGGGCCCACAAGGCAGAAGTGGTGTGTACCACTGCACACATAACCCATCCCCCAGCATACAGTTTAATAAAATGTAACGAGACCTTTGATTCCCAGTACTACAAAATAGGCCCGACTTGAGGGCAATCTAGTAGTACCAGCTACCCAGAAGGCTGAGGCAGGAGCATCACCAGTATCCAGCTGTCCCCAAATCAGCCTAGACTACACACTGCAAGACCCTGTCTCTGAGGTCAACAAAGGGCACGAGATGTGTATGGGCGCTACACCAACTTCAGGGAACTTTATAGAGAGGAAGCTGGAGGCCGGGTGTCTCGGGGGAGGGGCAAGACCAGTGCAGTTTCTGGTGAGCAGGTACAGGGCGTGACTAAAAGATCTCACATACCTCCCTAGAGTGGCTGGACACAGTAGGGCTTCCCAACACCCTAGCTGAGATCAGAACAGCCTTGGGTGAAAGGCACACTGCCGCCCTGACATTCAACCCTAAGGCTGCGCCAGGTAAACACCCGAGTTGGCCGAGGGTCAGGTGAAGGCAAGGGCAGCTGGGGTTCTGAGGACCTGCAGGACAACTGCTGTGTGGCAATCCAGGGACACTGACCGTCCATCTCTGGACTCTTTAAGGAGTTTTTTGTTTTTGTTTTTTTGGTTGGGTTTTTTTTTGGTTTTTCAAGACAGGGTTTCTCTGTGTCGCCCTGGCTGTCCTGGAATGCACTCTAGACCACGCTGGCCTTGAACTCAGAAATCCACCTGCCTCTCCCTCCTGAGTGCTGGGATTAAAGGCATGCGCCACCACCACACGGCTCTTTAAGGAGTTTTAAGAAACAGGTCTTTAGTTCCATCCCAGAACCTCTAAACATTTTTTAAAAAACAAAAAACAGTTTAAGTGTGAGATATGGTATCGTATAGCTAGTACAGCAGCCATCCCAACACTTAAGAGGTGGAGGCAGGAGGATGTGGAGTTGAAGATCAGGCTTAGCTATATTAAACTCTACCTCAAAACAAATTCCCCAGAGAACCAGTCACTGCAAGAATCATGACCCTTCTGTTGGCAATGCCAGGTGGTATGAGGTCATAGGTTTGGGGACAAGGTGGTCAAGTAGTCCTGATGTCCGGAGCAGGACGAGGTCCGGGCCAATGCTCATAGGTCGGTCCTGGGGTTGCAGATGTGACATGACAGAGGTGCTGTTGGGAGCTGCCTTAGACCAGCCTTCTTCTCTTTCTTTTTTTTGGTTTTTCGAGACAGGGTTTCTCTGTGTAGCCCTGGCTGTCCTGGAACTCACTCTGTAGACCAGGCTGGCCTCGAACTCCACCGCCGCCTGGCTCAGTGACTCTTTTGAAATCATAACACCCACCAAATAAAAATCACCCCAGAGTCCACAGGATCCCAACACGGCCCAATCGCAGGCAGGAAATGAAGGCACTGACAGGGCTGTGCAGTCGTCCTCTGAAGTCAGCTGTGTGTGCCGTGGGCGCAGCCCACCAACCCACTCCTTAAAGCAGCTTTTGTGGGGGCCTGGCTCGGCTGTGACGCAGGGCTTCTCAGTTCTATCAGAAAGAGGCCTGGGAAGCAGTGGAGTGTGGGTGAGGCTTTATTTAATTCACTGTGGGAGAGCCTGGACAGAGGGTGCAGGCGGGCAGGAAGGAATGGTAGTGCTGCCCCCAGGCCTACTGAGAGGGAAAACTGAGGCTGCCCCAGCTGAGGCCTGACCCAGAGGACAGGGTTGTAGGGAGGGACAACTGGGTCTAGAACAGGCCCCTCCCTCTGGGCTGCACCCCACACCCCCTTCAGGGTCTCAGTCCTCTCTGCTTCTTGGGGCACATGGCCCTCAATCCTTGCTCTCCCAACCCATAGGAGGCGCCTCAGCCAGGGAGGGCAATGGACAGGGAACCTGGGGGAGTTGGGGAGCACAGGTTGGGGTCCAGGTGCGCAGGGGGACAGTCAGTTCCTGGCAGCAATGACCACAGAGAGAGCCACGCCCCCCAGGGCCACGGCAGTCGCCCCAAACAGCCATTTCCACGGGATGGACTGTGAACAGAGGGAAGGGTGAAAGGTGGCTGCAGAGTCGAGGCAGCTGTGACCCACACAGCCCCCAGCCAGGGCTGGACCATGCGCGCCCGAGCCTGAGCCAGCACCCACTCCTCCAGTGCATTGTCTTCCTCTGCCTGAGCCTCCAACCCACCAGTCCTGCAGGTCCAGAGTCCCTTCTTCTTCCTGGGCTAATGTCCCCAGCATCCCCCTCCTGCCCCGCCCAACCCCACCCTGGCTCACCCAGGCCCCCTTGGCCGGACACTTGGCAGGCAGCCGGCTGGGGTTGCCTAGCATCTTTCGGTACAGGGCGGTCTCTGTGCTCCGCTGTGCAGCACGCTTCTTTACCAGCTTAGAGAGCTCCGCGTGGATCGTCTGTGGGTGCGGGTGAGAGTGGGAGCATGTGCGGAGGCAGTTGACTGGCCTGCCATCACTACCACTCCCTTCTTGTGGTAGATGCCGAGGTTTACCATGTTAGGGCTCCTAAGACTCAGTGGTTCTAGCTGCCCCCATCAGCTCTACCCAAGGGGGAGCTGCTGTCTCACCCCTCGGCAAGTCAGAAGACAGAACTGCAGTAATGGCTGGAGGCAGATAACTGCAGGGACTGACCAGGCCTGAGCAGCAGAGTTCTGCTTACCTTGTTGGAAGGTTCCAGCTTCAGGGCAGCCCTCAGGATGGGGATGGCCTCACTGTATTCACCTTGCTGGGCCAGCACCTGTGGGGGAGGCACCCACTCTCCATCTGCCCAGAGCTCACTCCCCTCCACGGCTTGATACTGATATCACTGCTGCACTAGGACAAAGGACTCGGGGACAGGCACCTCAGACCACAGGCGTCTCTGACAAGACAGGATATCCCATGGTCCTACAAATCCCACCTGGTTTAAAGGCAGCTTTCTGGATGGGACAGTTTCAGCAGCCAACCATCTTTCTGGATTTTCCCAGTATAGCCCAGGAGGGCCTAGATTGTGTGGCAATCTCCTGCCTCCATCTCCTGGGTGTTGGGACTAACGGCCTACACTGCTGCTGTCCGGCTACAGGTGCATCTTTCGGCTTCAGCTATGTGGCCGGGCCACAGGGCCTGGCTTCCACAGAGGCTCCCGGACCAGCACAGATGGTTTCCCTGCAGAAGCCTGCACGGTGCTTCTTAGCAGCTTCACTCACTCTCACACACACACACACACACACACTCACACACACACACACACACACACACACCATCCCTTCCCACCCACCCCCCAGCCCCTGGCCCCTGCCTCGGTCGGGTTCCTTGGCCTGTGCAAGCCCTAGGGCTGCACCACCACAAAACAGTAACAAATGCCAAAGTGGCCAAAGGGAGCCATGCAGGGCCGGACAACCAGGGCTGAGCAGACAGCCTGTGTTTAGCAGCTGGTCTAGAAATTAGCGGAGAGGAGAGCTTGCGTGCCAGCCTGGCCTGGCCATACCGTCTCAAGTGCCCACAGCTGGCGGAATGTGGGCAGAAAAGACAGCATGGGGGCAGAGACACGTGGCTTAGGGCCGCCAAGGCCATGCTGTGACAAAGCCAGTTCTCCCTCTGGAGAAGAAAATGGCAGCCAAAGACGAGTGTATACACGAAGCGTTCACCACAAGCTGCAGGCTCCCACAACTGGGAAGGTCCCAACCCACCTTGCCCTTGCGGAACAGCGCCTTGATGTTGTCCGGCTGGTGCTCCAGCACCTGGCTACAGGAGCGCAGCGCTGCTCGGTAATGGTCCAGCTTCAGCTGCGACGCCGCAAGGTTGTTCAGACACTTGACCTTCAGCTGTAGCAGCTCCTCCTCCTCCTCACACGTCATGTCCACTGTAGGGGAGTGGTCACTGGGAAACAGGAACGCCCTCCCCTGGGGTCTGCACCCAGACTGACCCCTAAGAGGCCACAAGTGCTTCCACCATACATAGGGTCTTAAGCAGCAAGAGTGGCCGCCAACTCACTATGTAGTCATGAATGACCTTGAACCCCTGACCTTCCTATGGCCACTCATGCTAAGCTGACAGGCCCATGCCACCAAAGGCCATGTGCAAGCACGAGGACGTGAATTCAGACCCCAGGGCGCACTTATGAGTCAAGCACAATGTGCACGTGTGTAATCTCAGCATGGGGCGGGGGGGCACTCCATCACTGAGCTCTGGACCCAGTGGCATGTCAGAAAATGTGGGCAGCGGCTGAGAAAACACTAGGCTTTTACCTCTGACCCCTACTGCAAGCGAACACACACACACACACACACAGTAAAGGGTCTTACTATGTAACCCAGACTAGACTATAATTGGCCATCCTCCTGCCTTAGCTTCTGACCATACATATATATACCACCTGGAAGGAGCCACTGACCTGAAGGTTATGGATGGCAGGAAATATGTCTATATTCTGGAATATTCTAAAACGTTCTATGGCCCAAATGATGGTGCAGAAGTCTGGCCATCCTACAGGCTGGCAAGATGGCTCAGCAGGTAAATGTCCTTGCTGCAAAGGCTGACAAACTGAGTTTTGAACCCTCCCATACAGTGGAAGGACAGAACTGCCTTCCCTGACTTGTCCTCTGACTTCCACATGCGCACACAAACCCCAGGTAACTCGTCACCTTTGGCGTTGGAGGTGATGGCTTTGATGGCCAGGTCATAGGAGTTGGCAGCTAGCACAAAGTCAGCACGCTGGTAGTGGGCATTGCCACACTCCCGTTTGCGGTTGGCCAGGGCCACACGCTCCTGCCCACTCAGCATCTCCAGGTCCGGTCCATCCTCTGCATTCTTCAGGGTAACTTCCAGGCACAGGGCTGCGTGGGGAGGGATGTATGGGCTCCTGCTGGGGGGTGGCCAATAGGGAACACTCAGACCTGGCAATCAGGCTGCAGCCACCACCACACCCTCCTTGTTAGGTTGAATCTGAGGCAGGAAGGCCAGGTCTCGGGTCCTGGGGTCCCCCTGTCAGTCACCCATCGTAATCTGAGATATTAACCTTGAGCCCATGACTTGGCCAGCCTAAACCTCAGTTTTCCTTTTTACGAAATGGGAAGAATTGGGGGCACGGTTAAACACACCGGCCACTCTCACCTGCCCTGGGGACCGTAGCAGTACTTGGAGTCAGCAGTGACCATGGCTGTCTCGCCCACATCCATGAGCGGGACGCTGAGGTCCAGGGCCTGGAGGACAGCCACTGAGTGTCACAAGAGCACAGGCCCTGGCATGGGCCACCCACCTGCCCACCCAGCTCCCACCTGGATAACATCGCAGTCTCCCAGAGTGAAGGTCAGTTCGGGCTCTTCCTGTACGCGGGTGCCATTCTCCAGGGACATCTGCAGGTGTATGGTCACTACCTGGCCCTTGAGCGGGCGGCTAGAGCCTGTCGGGCCTGGGACCAGTGTCTTCTTCCGGAGCAATCCATTCCCTGCAGGGGCCGGAGTGTGAGTCTGTCATCTGGCGGCCAGAGGGGTCTTTGCTGTACTGAGCCACCTTCAGGTACAGGGAACAGCCAGTGCCACTGTAACCCTGGGGTGGAACCCAGACCCTGTGCATCTTCTGCCAGTGCCCTACACCAACAGGACACTAGGAATGACAGGTCAGTCACGGCTGGAGACTGGCTCCGTGCAGCACAGCTGGCCTGGCCAGCTCTTTTTTTTTTTTTTTTCAGACAGGGCGAACAGCCTAGCTGAATATGCCTTTCACCTTGTGCCCCACATGCCTGGCCAACATGGCTTCTCTGAACCTTTTTTTTTTTTATTTAAATGTATGTATTTTTTAAAAAATTTCATGTCTACGTACATTCTGTCTGCATGAGTGCAGTGCTGGTGGAGTCCAGAAGAGGGCGCCAGATTCCATCAAACTGGAGGTGCCCACAGTTGGGAGCAGCCATGTAGGTGCTGGGGATTGGACCCACATCTTCTAGCAGAGCAATCAGTGCTCTTAGCCACTAAGCCATCTCTCCAGCTCCTGCAGGTTAGGATTTTTAAAATCCTTCCTAGAACCCACTAGTGAGAGGCTGGGAGTGGTAGTCTCTGCCTGGCACACAAGGGCTAACACTCCTAGCTCCCTGGCACTACTCTAAAAAAAGAAAAAAAAAATCCTGCTGGCATTATCCAGAGAAGGCATTGTAGGAGATAAAATAAACGCCACAGGACAAGAGAAAGGTGAACAGAACCAGATGCTCTGTTGGGCTGTGCCATAGTTTCTAGACTCTGTCACATGTCTAGACAAATGCTTAGGGAAGATGTAGTGGGAGTTGTCTTAGAGCTGCTAGCACCCAGTGCAAAGGCTGTGTGGCTCCAGGAAGATGACTCATCTGTTACCAGCACTGGGGGTAAAAAGCAACCTGTTACAAATCTTGTGTGCATGCCAAGCAAACAGAGTTCACAAATACACCGGTATCAAGTCATCTCAGAAGCCAGCCACACAGCCCAGGCCTGTGAGACAAGTGCATCTGAGACAATGAGTCAGTAGGATCCAAAGTTCAGGTCCAGCTCAGACTCGCATGAGTTCAAGGCCAGCCAGGGTTCTACAGAAAGGTTATCTTGAAATAAACACCAGTGTCCTAATGTCACTTCCAACAAACACAAAGGGGGAAGCAAAGCTCAAGAGACCAGAAGTCCCCGAGTCAAGGTGCCTCTGATCCACCCAGCACACTTACCCAGAATGTCCAGCCACTCTTCTGGGGCTGGGGCTGGGGCTGGCTCAGGCTCTGTGGCTACCAGGAACTCCCGAGCCAAGGCTCCAGGCTGCTCAACCTCCTCCACCGCTGGCTGTCCCATGTCCTCTAGTGGTGGCAACCCGCTTAGGTCATCTTCCTCCTCTGCATCATCAACCCCGTCAAGCACCTCAAAGCCCTCCAGGAGTGGGGCCCCATTAAGTAACAGGGCAGCAGGCTCAGAGGGCTCAGCCCAAGACGCCATGCTGCCGGGGGATCAGGAACTGGCCCTAGGGAACAGTGAAGCATGACAGTGGTGACTCTGTCTAGGCAGCCCTCCCACCCCTCCCGTGCACCTCGCCCGAGCAGCCGTCAGGGTATGTATGTGTACACTGGGCATCCTACCCACCTGCCAGACTCACACTGAGCCACAAACTGCAGCCAGGTCAGCTGTTATTATGGACTCTTTATAAATACAGAAAGTAGGAAAAACCCTAGCTTACACAAAAAAGACCCAACAGGCACAGAAAGACAAAGCCGGCTTGGCCAAGGTCAGAAAACAAGCCAATAAACAGTAGGGCCAAGATTGAAAACTTATTGAACTGAATGTCAAGAAAAGGGTGTTGGGGTTATTGAGGCAGTGGGGACGACAGTCACCGAGGCCTTGGGGCAGCAATTTTTATAACTTCTGGGTCACTTGGGAAAGGTGAATGTTTAGTAGAGGTTCTTGCCTCTAGCTACCTCGTCTGCTAAAGCTTCCAGCAATAAAGGATTGGTGCCAGATAGTTAATGTCCTTTGCTCCGTACCCTTAAGGTACTGAATCTCCCAACAAAAAGAACCATGGCTCCAACCTGCCTCTACCGTCAAACCTGCTTCCAGCTTTTAATCATAGTAGGGCACTGGGGAGACAGCTAGGGAAACAGCGCACTGGTCTATCAAGCACAAAACCCGGGGTTGTATCCCCAGCCCTGCAAAAACCAGGTATCAGCAAATGCCTTTTATCCCAGCAATCGGTAGGTGGAGGAAGGGTGATCCGTGATTCAATGCCATGGAATTCATTCGAGAAATTGAAAGCAAAAGCTGGAATTGTAATTCGTTGGAAGAGCGTTCTCCTAGCAAGCACAACGCTTTAGAATCAGCACCCCTGTAAACCTGGTGTGGCAGTGCACGCCTGTCATCCAGCTCTTGAGAGGTTGAGACAGGAAGGCCTGGAGTTCAAGGCCAGCCAGAGCTACACAGCCACTTGGAAGAATATCTTAGAATACCGGAGACCCCGTCTCAAAATTAAATAAAAGCGAACGAGTAGTGGGGACACCAATATGGAATCTTGCACCATCTCGCTGGCCCCTGGCTTCTCTACAGAGGCCCCCAACCCAGCTGTAGAACCCTACATCCTATCAGGCCCTCTCCTTAAGGCCCAGGAAGCCCGGAGCCCTGAGTCCCTGCCCTGCGACCCTCACCTGCGGGGCTCCTTCCGGGATCCGGCCCCGACCGGAGACCCTCCCGCCCCGAGCCCCCACAATGCCCCGCGCGCCCCGCACCCCAACGCCGCCCCGCGCCCGGTCGACACTACCGCCCCGGGAGGCCCCGGCCCCCGCAGCCTCGGGAGGCCTTGGTCCCGGGAGCCTCGGCCTGCTCGCTACGCCCCGTCACACGTGCCTGCGGCTCGGGGACCCCGCTTGGGGTCCTGTACCCCCTCCCCGCCCCCAGCCGCGGCCGCCGCGCCTCGGGAAACAGCTTCAGATGCTCAACCCCGCCCCCGCGCATCCATTGGATAGTCACGCCGCGTCTGCCGCGCTTATTGGTTGGAGCATACGTCGGTCTCACGCCATCGACACCGCCTCCTTCCTGGTAAGCTCCCCTGCCAGTTCTTAAAGGGGCTCTAGCCTCTAGGTGGAGGGGCTGTTGGAAGTGGGAGGTGGGAACGCACTGGGCTGGGGCTCAGTAGGGGAGGGTAGCGGCACGTCCTGATGTGAGATCACACCGGGGCAGGCTTCCTCCTGCTCACGGACGAATTAGAAATAAACAAGAAACACTGTCGCTCATGCGCGATCATTTTCGGGGATCTTTGGAAAACAATAATTTTTCTTAATTTTACTTAATACTTTATTTCATGTCCTCTTCCCTCCCTCCTCCTCTCTTTTCCTGGGGCGTGGGGAGCGAGCCTCTGCCTTTAGTCCTGGCTGTCCTGGATGTAGCACGTTTACCAGATCAGGCTGGCCTCGAACTCAAGATATCATACTGCCTCTGTCTGCCTGCTGCTGGGACTAAAGGTGTATGCTACCACCCTCGTCTCAACTATTTTATTATACCATTCTTTGGGGTTTTTTGTTGTTGTTGTTGTTTTTGTTTTTTTGAGACAGGATTTCTCTGTGTAGCCCTGGCTGTCCTAGAACTCACTCTGTAGACCAGGAAGGCCTTGGACTCAGAAATCTGCCTACCTCTGCCTCCCAAGTGCTGGGATTAAAGGCGTGCACCGAGTCTGGAGAGATGGCTCAGCAGTTAAGAGCACCGATTGCTCTTCCGAATTTCCCTTGTTCAAATCCCAGCAACCACATGGTGGCTCACAACCATCTGTAATGAGATCTGACACCCTCTCCTGGTGGGTCTGGAGACAGCTACAGTGTACTTACATATAATAAATAAATATTAAAGAAAAAAAAAAGGCGTGCACCACCGCCTGGCTTGTTTGTTTGTTTGTTTTTGAGACAGGGTTTCTCTGTGTAGCCCCTGCTGTTCTGGAACTCACTTTGTAGACCAGGCTGGCCTTGAACTCAGAAATCCGCCTGCCTCTGCCTCCCAAGTGCTGGGATTAAAGGTGTGCACCACCAACACCTGGCTTTTTTTTTTTTTTCTTTTTTTTTGGTTTTGTCTTTCAAGTCCAGGTTTCTCTTTTGTGGCTCTGGATACCCTTAAATTAACTCTGTAGATCAGGCTAGCCTAGAACTCACAGAGGCCCACCTACCTATGCCTCCTGAGTACTGGGATTAAAAGCATGCACCACCACTACCTGGCATTTTATTTTCTTTATGAGATGGGAAAGTCTCACTACATACGTAGTCCAGCCTGACTTTGAACTCACTCTGTAGCCCAGGCTGGCCTTATATTTGTGGTGATAATCCTGCGATAGCCTCTCCAGCAGCTGGGATCCCAGATGTGTGCCAGCACTCCTGGGTGTGCAGGGCTAGGAACTGATGAAGTCTGGGAAATGTAGTCCTGAGAAAGGCAGCAGCTTTCACCGCTGGGCTTTGTCAGTCTGAACGGGTCTTTCAGACACCTAAGGACGGAGTGTGGGCTGTTGGGGCTTCTACACAGCCGTACAGTCTAAACAGCAAACAAGAAGCTAGCGGGGCAGGGTTGGGGGGAGTGTTAAGGACAGAAAAAAAGGAACATAATGGAAGAGATGACTCAAAAGTTAAGAGCACTGACTGCTCTTGCAGAGGAACTAGGTTCAATTCCCAGCACCCACATGGCAGCTCACAATTGTCAGTAGATCCCAAAGATTTGACTTCTTTTGACCTCCATAGGCACCAGGCACATACATGGTATATTTATACAGGCAAAATAGTTATACACATACAGTAATAAAAGGGTTATTTTTTTTTTTTTTAAGAAGCAGGTTGCTAGGAAAAAGTAAGTCTTCAGACACCCCCTTCCCTCCCTCATGGGACAGACATACTGTGGTCAAAGAGAACTGTCCAGATGATAGGGACGGCATGGAGGGACCTCACTCCCAGCACCAGGGAGGCTGGGGCAGGAGGTCAGACCTGAGTTTCAAGGCCAGCTCCTGATTCATAATGTAAGAAGTAATTTTCAGTATCAGGTATCCTTAGAATCCAAAGAATCCCAATAGCGCCGTTCCTGCTCTTGCCCTGAGTTGGCACTGCTGTCTGTCTGCTTGTCTTAGTACCCAGAATGGTTGTAAAGTTGCCAGCGCTCTACACTGTGACCACTGCCACAATCAGAGAAACAGTCGTCAGGCTCAAGCCTAGACGACTCATTTGATAAGATCTTGAATCCCTGGAATAGAATGGGGAATTTAAAGACTATACTAAAATATACAAAGATCGTTATGGGGGAAAAGCCAGAGGTTACTTAGGATCAGGACTTTAAAAACGACTGCCTTAGCCGGGCATAGTGGTACACACCTTTGACCCCAGCATGCAAAAGGCAGAGAAAGACTGATCTGAGTTCAAGATCAGCCCGTTCAAAACACACAGGCAGGGCTACACACAGAAAGGAGGAGGAGAAGAAAAAAGAAACCAAATACTGCTTTGTTTGCAAGAAATCAGCATGCCAGTCTACCTTTTTTTCTATGTTGAAACCCTTTTCTGCAGAAGGCTTATTAAAAACTGTTTCTCTTAGCTGGACCTACAGAAAGGACAACCAGAGGTAAGAAAACTTGTTTCACAAAACCAAAACTGGCCGGTCCTGGCAGCACTGGCCTTTAATCCAACCACTCAAGAGGCAAAGGCCGGCAGATCTCTCTGAGTTCGAGTCTGGCCTAGTCTAAATAAGCGAGTCCAGGACAGCCAGGGCTCTGTTACACAGAGAAATCGTCTCGAAAATACAAAAGAAAAATCCAAACAAAACAAATCAAACCCCTGCCTTTCTTTCACCAGACTATTAGAGAGTGGGGGTTATTTCTCACAATACTGAATACCAGGGCAGCCTGGCCTACAGCGATATCTCAAAAATCTTAAAGTCACACAAGGTGGCAAACAATAGCGTATAGGTCATTTCAGGAAGTAGAGGCAGGATGACCAGGAGTTTAAGGGTAACCTCAGCTTCATGGCAAGTTGGAATCCAGCCTAGGTACATATGACCTTGTCTTTTTATTTTTCGAGACAGGGTTTCCTTCTGTACCCTGGATTAATAGTACATTTAATTGACCACTTCCGAATTGCTTA